>NC_073348.2:39565000-39772500 GCF_027580225.2 Misgurnus anguillicaudatus
GTCCCCAACACGGTATAATGACTCATCATTGATGAGGGTTAATGGCTACTTTAGCGATTATTACATTAGCTATCTACCAACTAACCAGACATTAAAAAAATGACAAGCACTTACTATGGCTCTTCAAATGACGGACAAAATTGGAGGTTGTCACGTGGCTGCCCGTGATTTTAATGTTGCATGTCTTGCAATGCATTGTTCATCTTTTGACATCTTGTTGAAGCCGAAAGCGATGACCCTCGGTACCCCTCCGGCTGACAAGTTGATATCTGATCTAAGTGGGCGTGGCGTGCGTAAGGTACGAGAGCTGATAATAGTGTCGTGATTCAGTCATGACAACGCCATTCTTAGCCTGCGCTCCAGCTGCGTCAACTTTATTTTTTTAAATTATTTATATATTTTATATTCAAACTGAAAACATGATGTGATTAACACTCAAGTCATTCAAGTCATCGTGTCTCAAGTCAAGTCAAGTCCCGAGTCTTTAACTTCCAAGTCCGAGTCAAGTCTCAAGTATTTTATTTTTTGTCAAGTCAAGTCACAAGTCACAAAAATAGCGACTCGAGTCGACTCGAGTCCAAGTCACCAAGTCACAAGTCCCCATGTCTAACATTTTACTATAAAATAGGGATGCACCGAATGTTCGGCAACTGAAAAAACTCTTTTTCGGTGTTCAGCCGAACAAGTGAAAAGGTCAAATACATTTAACCGAACAATGAGGTCTTTAATGACGTGATCAAATTAACCAGCGCAAAATGAGAGGCGCGCAAATGCAGCAAACATGTTGGTAAAGCATTTTAAAGTGTCAGAGAAAGACACAAAAACATACAACACTACAAGTTTCATTTATCATTTAAAATCAACACATCCCGAATACCATGCAGCGTTTGAGAAAGACACGGCGGCGGCAATGGGTATACAGATGAATGCACAAGCACAGAGAACAAGAGGATATTCTAAAAATGTAACTTGTGCAATGGTGGAAAAAATGAGCAAAATAATTATGAAAACAAATTTTTTTTCGGTTATTCGAGTTTTTCATTTTATTTGGCTTTGGTCAAGAATTTTCCTTTCGGTGCATCCCTAATATAAACATTCAGACTGCATAATATACAAAAAATAACTAACAGAAATGTTTGTTTTTATTTTTCACCGTTTTCAGTTCTGGTTATTCAATACAAGTTTAGTTAAAGTGACATTTTCTCAGGGTTCACTTTTAAAACTAAAGGTTTCTAAAAAGTTTTTTGCCAGATTCCATTCTCATTTATTCAATTCTGTTTCACAAAGGTTTCTACAGCCTATAAGGGGCGATGAACATTTCACGTCTTTTGCACGCTCAAGTTCGTTATTTCAAATGTAGGCGCACTGTATGCCCGCTGCGGTGCGATGAAGAATAAAGCCACAACACGTAAGATTTTTGTAATAAAATATCCAAAAAAAAAAACACTTATTATACATGATATGAGTATAATATATTTAATGGAGTTGTGTAAATTATCCCAAAAGTAAATCCCCCAAAAAATCCTATTTTAAAGGTCCACTCTGTAGATTTTTAGCGGCATCTCTCTGTGAGATTGTGAATTGCAACCAACGGCTTAGTCCACAGCTCACCCCTCCCTTTTGAAACGCATAGAGAATCTACGGTAGCTGTCACAAGATAAACATGTCATCGTCTGAGACAACATAGTGACAAAACGCAATCTGTAGAGCAGTTTATCCTCCATGTAATGGGACCCGTGGTGTATGAAGATAAAAACGTCTTATTTTAAGGTAACAAAACAATACAGTATATTTTGTAAGGTCTTTATACAGCACAGTTAATACAGTTATGTATATTATATTGCATTTTTGTCAAGAGATCCATCTAAAAATTACACAGTGCACCTTTAAATAATGGCTCGTTATTGTGACATAGCGACTTCTAGTGGTGACAATCCTACATATTGTGCTTTTAGCATTACATTACAGTCATTGATATTTTGATGATAGATTAAATGCAAAAGCTTGTTTTTTATAAGATTAATGTAAGATTTAAAATATTAAAGAATAGATCAGCTAAAATTGAACATTCTCTTATTATATTTGCCCACATGTGGTTTCAAACCCGTTGTATGCTGTTATTTGTTTAACAAAACACAAAAATGATGACCGTACATAATCACAAGTAATGAATTAGTGAATATTCAACCTCCAAATAAAGCCATGATAAGACAAAGAGAATTCCTCTCCTCTTTTGTTTCCCGCCCTCGGGTTCTCCGTCAGAGCAAAAGTGCTTCAAAGTTCATTTGTCACTTCACACTCCAGCGGTTCCTGTTAAGAGCGACTGAACGCCGGGGCCCAAACGCTCGCCTGAGAGAGACTCGCTCGCTATTGGCTGCCGCTGTTTGTCACGCAGTGAGAGATGCGCTGCGATTTGTGCAGGACGTGTGAAGCTTCACCCACATGCCATTCCGTTCCACCACGTCCGGGGTCTTTGGCCGTGTCCATGCACATATACTTGATGTGGGGATAAGAAACATCTTTTATCACCATTGTGTGGTGCCGTGCGTGGTCCAGATGGAGGGATAAAACATGCATGAGTCGCCCGCAGCTCTGAAAATAATTATACTCATTTACCAGAGACAGAGAGGGTGCATCCAACCAAGTCACCACCCATCATAGAGACAAGCTCTCGGCATACTAATGAAGATGCTAGACAATGACTGACCTGTGTGTGTGTGTGTGTGCGTGTGTGTGTGTGTGTGTGTGTGTGCGTGCGTGTGTGTTAAGAGAGAGACAGGTATTCAACCGTTTAGCACCTTTAAAGGAAAACACCACAATTTTTCAATATTTTACTATGTTCTTACCTCAGAACAGCGTGCAGTATTCATCACTCCTGACTCCTCCCCCTGTCGCTCAAACTTCCGTCAATATTACTGTGCCCGAGGTCGAAGTGCTGCAAACTAAGTGCTCTTCCACCATATAATATAGTTCTCTTTTTTCCGCTTAAAAAGAGTGTCACGTTTTATTTTGTGCCACCATACTGTTGTAACTACTCATGTAAGAGTCTTTAAATAGGGAAAACATGGAAGTGTTTGATGGCTTCTAAATTCATCCCTGTTTGGATCCTAAGGAATGAATGGGGCTAGGCTAAATGCTAACACATTCACAACACGCTGTACAAAGATTAAGTGGACGCAATGATAAAAGATAGGTATGTATTATTTTGTATAAGTTGAGGTTAGAACATAGTAAAATATTGAAAAACTGTGGTGTTTTCCTTTAACAACACCACTGCTCTCAATGCTGTTCCTTAAGGAAACTGAAAACTGAAAATTCTGCAATATTTAACTCCCTTAACTCATCCTAGGTGTTTATGACTTCCTTTCAGCTGAACACATTTAGAGTAAGATTAAAGGAATAGTCAATTTTCTTAAAATAAAAATCCAGATAATTTACTCACCACCATGTCATCCAAAAGGTTTTTTATAAAACGGCCAGTTCTGGTTCTTCATTCTGATTGGTTGAAACGCGTTCTCAGCTGTGATAAAACTCACCGGTAAACCCACGGCTCAAACCGTATTACATAGCTTGTATCACTGCGCCACTGTTGTTGTGTACTGTAGAAAATAACTGTCAAAATGTCGGATTTTGTTGTCAATTTTGATTTATTGGGTGGGCTAATTATATTATATTGTATTAATTATAATCCTCAACAATTGAACAATTAATGGCGATATCCAGATAAGTGTCAATAAATATTGTTGAGTTTTCTTGTTAATGCTTCCGTGAGGAGTAGTTGTACCGTATATTATCCACTGGGTGGCGATCTTACACAAACACTGATGCTTTCACTCAACACTTTAAAACTCAAGTGTATTTTTTGATCAGCGATCTGAATCGGATCTCTAACAAAAGTCATTCACAGAAATGGAATTATCCCAACATTTTGCTCAAAATTTGAGAGGATAAAAGAACAATTGAAGGTAGGGTGAAACGTTTTTATTTTGTTGTTTGAAAGCAGAGGGTCTGTTCTTTCATTTGATATATTGTATGTTTATATATCTAAAGAAGAACATTTTTCTGGAAGGCATTAATGTTTAACTAAAGCTGGGTGGCAACTCTTTTAAAAAACGCTGGCAGGGAAAGTGTTAAGCATGCTTCCAAGCATATTTGATCCACACGTCAACAGTTGCACGGTATAAATGTTAATGTATAAATTAGATGAATGTTGATTTATGAAAATAAACACCACAGTCTTAATGAATCATATTTTCATTGTGTCTTTGCTCCGTCTGTTTTGCTTGGGAACCGCTCTGTTGCAGACACACTTGAGTCTGAGGAACTACTTTGTTTGGCGGAAGACTAATATCTGTACTAATATAATTACAACTTATTTGCTGTGTTTTATTATATGAAATCCTGCTATACATAATTTGAAGCAACCGTTTTATAAACGCAATAAGCCCCGCGAAGCAGTGGGTTACCAGTGCTTCGCGTCGTGCCTAACAACGCCCCTTAGCCGTTATAAAATGCACTGGTAACCCACTGCTTCTTGGGGCTTATTGCTTTATTTTGTTCAGTGTTTTAATGGACTTTAATGGACACCAACACTTAACACTTAACTCAACACCTAACAGTTTTTTTTCAACGGAGTATCAAAGGACTCTAAACGATCCCAAAGAAGGCATAAGGGTCTTATCTAGCGAAACAATTGTCATTTTTGACAAGAAAAAAAATGCACTTTTAAACTACAACTTCTCATATTCCTCCGGTCCTGAAAGCATCAAGAGGTCACAGAGGACGAACGCGAATCTCCACCCCAGTGTTTACAAGTGTGTTGAAAGAGGACCGTTCCGACGTTGTTGAATGTGGAATGATACTAATTAATGTCTTTGTGTCAGTTTATTGTTTAAAATGGTCCGCAAATGTGCGTTTTATATATGTAACACTTGACCTCCCTACGTCACTACTACGCATTTATGTTAGGTCGCGCTGGACCGGATCTAGACGAAAGTTGTGGTTTAAAATGCATGTTTTTTATTTTTCTTGTCAAAAATGACAATCGTTTCGCTAGATAAGACCCTTATGCCTCGTTTGGGATCGTTTAGAAAGACATCAACATTTTGGATGACATGGTGGTGAGTAAATTATCTGGATTTTTCTTTTAAGAAAATGGACTAATCCTTTAAATAATATTCAGTTTTTTTCTCACTTTGTAATGGCATTGAATAGTGTACTTTTTTGTACTCTATCCATCATCAGAAAAAGGAATCCATTTGAAACCAAATCTTCTGAAGCTAATGTGATAGAAAATTATTCATATTTAGCAATCACATTTAAATCTAAACACATCTAGATAGAAAAAACAGTGGCACAATAGCATTAAGGTGAGTAAATTATGGAAATTACGAGACATACTGTATTACTTTAAGGAAAAGTTACCCAATAATGAAAATTGTCTTGCAACACCTGTATATATCTATGGCATGTACAGTACAACTCTTACTGAAATTCGATGTTTTTAGTTTAAATGTTTTGAAATAATTACTTTTTTTACACAAACCCATCGTTTCACTTTAGATGACAGATATTAACCGACTGACGTCTTGTGGATTACTTTTATAATGGACGGATGGATGTGGTTTTTTGGTAGGATGTGCTTCAAAATCATGCTAAATTGTATTTGTGAAGTCTTGTGTCATAAGTTAATAACACTTTAAGACACTCTTAACTCTTTCCCCACCATTGTTGGTAAAGGACAGGGACAATTGGCAGATTTATATACTACACATATGAGACGTAAGGCCCACCACATTGTGTCTGACCCAGTGCATCCTCTGTTCACAGAATTTAGGAAATTACCATCAGGAAGGAGGTACACAGCTGCATTAGCAACAAAAAATATTTACAAAAAGTCATTTAGCGCTATATCATTACTGAACTCACAATAGTCCATGATATCTATTGGTGTGTGACGAAGGTGTTATCTAGTGTTGTTTGTAAGGGTTACTGTGTTGTTTGCCTGTTGTATTTATTGTCTATTCATTGTGTATGTGTTTTAGAAATCCACCTGTGGAGCCAAAGACAAATTTCCACTTTTTGTGGACAATAAACTTGAAATTGAATTGATGAGTTAACTTGTCAATTAAAGGGGCAATAAGTAGGATTTTCCCCATCTAGTGGTGAAATTGTATTTTGCATTAAAACGAATAGTGCTCTCTAGAGTCTAGTGCATTGCTTTTCCAAATGCGTGTTGCAACTACGGTAGCTGTTATGTAATCACTGATCTCCTTGTCCGTTTCAGCTGGGTCACGAAAACGAGTTGCAGTACTTTTTGTCCCTTTCTGTGAGTATAGTTTTTCAATATGGCGGAATGACATGGAAGCTTTCTTGGACTTATCCGTTCAATGTAAGTAAAGAGAAGAAATTCTAAACTTACAAAGAAAAGTCAGATGACTGGCAGAGGTCATTTGACACCAATGAGGACATATTTATGAATAAAGATATTGATTTTGACTAATAAAATGCTTCCCTGCCAATGACGAGTTTTTTTGGCAATCTGTATTTCTGCTATTATCCACCAGATGGCACTCTTACTCAACTTAAACAACTTCGAAGCAACCCCTCACATTAAACAGTTCTTCTATTTGATATATTGTATGTTTGTAAATTTAAAGAAAAAAATGTTCTGCAAAGGCATTTAACTTAATCATAAAGAAATTATGCGCTGGCTGGCAACTTTTTTTAAAACACCAGCGTGGAAAGAGTTAAAAAAAAAGGTAATTCATAATGCTACAAATTAAAGTCTGTAATAAGTAATTTCAGAGAATTGTTTCTAAACACACTATAAATGTTAGAAATGTATTGCTAAAACCCGTTACAAAGACTGAACTATATAGTACTAAATTGTGGAGATATACCGTTAAAGGTTTTTTCCACATTTCTGAGTTCAAGATTATTTGGGCGGGGCTAAACTGTGGCTTGATAGCATAGCATGACCCCGCCCCTAACACAATCATGAATGGATAGGTTGCAGCGGTATTTGAAAGTTGAGAGAGACGGCTGCGTTCCTGCGAGTGGGCGTGGTTTCAGCACTGACACGCCCCCAGCATTTGAGAGTAGAGAATCCTGACAGTTTTTCCAAGATTTTAAAAACACAAAAAGTTCTTTATATAAAAATGTAAGAAATGGTTCATTGACTAAATGGTTCTTTTCTATGGCATCGCTATGAAGAACCTTTAAGCTTCTTTATTTTGTGTAACTCATCACATTTGCAGGCTGTTTATTTGTGTATTTGGGATGTGCATTGTCCAGGTATCAGTACAGTCATTGAGGAACGTGTTGAATATGAATGAAGATTGAGTCCTCTGGGGAATATACAGCAGTATTGTATCCAGCTCTGTTTCTCTACCTTTGACTAATGGCCTTAAAAGAAGCTTCTTAGTGCTGTAGTTATTAAATTCACCATTCACAGCCAGACGTCTCATCTCTGACACAGTCGGACTTTTGTGAAACACACGGATTAAACGATATAAAATGACTATAGTCTGAGACAATGTCCAATATGAAACATATAAACCATTATAACAGCCCTGTATGTATATTACATCTGATGAAAAATGTAATAAATTGAGTCTATTATCAGTGATTTGGGCCATTTAATATGTCTGTAGATTGAGCTCATAAGTTTAGATTCAGTATCCCACAGTTTAAAAAACGTGTCACCGTTGTACTTGATCATGTTAATGCAGCCAACAAAAATCCAGGATTGAGTTTGATTTCAATCTTTGACATCAGATATCAAGGTTATATTTTCACTAAATGTTCTTTATATTATTTTTACCACGAGTTGCACTTACAATAATTTACTGTGGATTTACGTTAAGTTTTTCAGTCCTTCTCTTTTCTCTGCACTCCGGTGAACCTGTTTGAAAACTTTCCGGTCGGAAGTGTGAACCTGCTCAATGAGCCTTGATTTATGTCTTTCGATATTAACACATTTTTCATCCAGCGGCCGGATGGAAAGCAAAGCCGATGAAGGATGGGATGTAATCACGGGTCTAATGTGGAGCAATGCCTGACCACAAATGAATAATGAAGTTGCTAAGAATTCAAATGGCATTACTTCAGACATGATATAATGAACATTACATTGACTTTCAGCTGTTCTGTCCCTTGGCAAAGAATCGAGTGCTTGTCCTACTTAGACCAACAACTGTGTATACATGTATTTATGTACTTTCACCATGCAATCTTTCATGGATCATAAAATGTAACTCGTGAAAGTATGTCCTGTGACAATATAAAGATTGCAACATAAATTACAAACAGCTTACAGAAACAATAACACAGAGATTTCATTTTTGGAAAAGAAGAAAAACATGATTATATAAACCATGACAGACTAATCTTTTTATTCTTACAGAATATGACTGTGATATATTTACATTTATGCATTTGGCAGATGCTTTTACCCAAAATGGCTAACTGTGCGTTCACACCAGATGCCATTCCCGTGTGAAATTCAGACGCGAATACGCTCAATTTCCTAGCTTGTAGTCTCAATTAGGGCTGTCACAATGATTAAATAATTGTCTCATCGTGATTGTTTGACCTCATTGCGATGATTTCAGATCACCGCAATGATTGCACATCTTTTTAAAAAACACAAGGGGGAGCTGCAGCGCTTGTATAAACAACATTGTAAAGCCAGCCATTCAATACAGTGGAAAAAACATTTAAAGAAATGCTGCAAAAATTTGATAAGCAGTATGAACTGCCAGGTAAAACATACATTTCCAAAACAGCAATTCCAAATTTCGGGAAGTGAAGGATGCTATACTTAAGAATCTGTAATGAATAGATTTTTTTGCAGCCACTACAGACATGTGGTCCAGTAACTAATATGAGCTTGGTTGGATCATGTGTGAAAATTATTTCATGAACAAACAAAAAAAAATTTGAGAAGTAAATGTCAAAGCAATAAAACAATTTTCAACAATTAATCGTCATAATCGTCACAATTTATTAGGCAATTAACTGCCAGCCAAATGTAATAACCGTAACAGCACTAGTCTCAATACGTATATATATGTACTAGAAAAGTACAATGTGTCGTACAGCTCTGGGTGTCCATATACAACGACAATGATTTTGTCCTCCATTGTTTTTTCGTATTGCTGCCTCAACTTCCTACGTCGTAAACATGTCACTACTAGAGCAAGCTCCTGATTGGTTAACGCTGCGCCAATATATGGCAAAAGATTTTTTAACTCGCACGTTTCGGGTGAATCATACACACCAAACGATTCAACGATTTGCGCAAGTAGATTACATACAAAGTCAATGCGGTACCATGTGATTGACACGAATTGGGCGGCGCAATTGCCGCAAAAAAACGCGCTATTCGCCTCAAATGCGTCTTTGCACCAGCTGAAAATATTCCACTCAAGCGAAAATTTAACATGAAGTTAAATCCCGCGAGTAATCTAGAGCGAGTAACGCGATGCCCTGTGTTTGGTGTGTACGTAGCATTACGCGCAACAAACGCCCAAAAAGGTTAATTCGTGCTTCATCATTCACGCGAATGGCACTGCAGGATGTCTATTGCGTCTTTGCATTGACTTAAAGGTGCAGTGTGTAATTTTTAAAAGGATCTCTTGACAGAAATGCTAAATAATATTCAAAACTATATTATCAGGGGTGTATAAAGATCTTTCATAATGAACCGTTATGTGTTTATTACCTTAGAATGAGACGTTTTTATCTACATACACTGAGGGTCCCCTTACATGGAAGTCGCCATTTTGGGCCGCCATGTTTCTACAGAAGCCCTTAACGGACAACATTTTTTGACTAAGTTGACATGTTTGTCCGGTGGTGGCTACCGTAGCTTCTCTATGTGTTTCAAAAGTGAGGGGTGAGCAGTGGACTGAGCCGTTGGTTACAATTCACAACCTCACCACTAGATGCCGCTAAAATGTACACACTGCACCTTTAATATCTAAATCACTTGCGCTTAACGATTTATTCGCGTCTGGTGTGAACGCACCATTACAAGATCTGCATTTTTATTAATTTCTGTGTTTCCTCGAGTTCGAACCTATGATTTTTTGCGCTGCTAATGCAATTCTCTACCACTGAGCTGTACGGGAGCACATACAGTGTGACCCTGTATGTCTACAAAAAGCACGTCACCTGCAATGTGAAATATTACAGCAGATTATTATGAATTTACAACTGTATATGCAATGTATGCCACAAACCTTTGCTTATGTTTAAAATGTGCAAAACGCATGCAAGCGGCCTTTAACAGCAGTCCTCCGAGACGCTGCATTGACAAACCTACAAAGCTGTAATTGGACCATTACGAGTCCCCAGGATCTTTATTGATTTTTCTGTTTTTAGGGCCCGGTCAAACAGTCATGGTCTAGACATCAGGCCTTGATTCTTAAGACTTGCCTTTATAATCAGCCTGTGTTGTCTGATGTGTGGTTTAGTACAGGATTAGTTTCTTTCTAAGATCATAATCTAAATTGCCTTTATTTCCTAGATTATAGGATGAAGTTAACATTGCATGACTAATTTGGTGTTTTATCAAAGCTAATCCAGATATCGGACACTGAACGCCCGTCCTTCTGTTAAATCCAGACATACTATGGATTGGAAATGGAGAAACCAACAAACCAGCAATCAGAGTAGTCAAACAGTAAAATGACGTTCTCACGTTTGATAATATTTCATTTAAATGTGTTTAAATACAACCTTATTGTACCAAATACTACAAATCGAATCTAGTGGACACTACTGCCTTCGGTTTCATTTCATTCAAACTAAATGAGCTCACTGTATATTTTCACAGCTTGCCTTAAAATAGCAGACACTGTAAATGTTTTATTAAAAAGTTCAATTTATTGCAAAGCCTAATATCTGATATCCCACCATACAGTCCTCCAGCTCTGAGAGCGGGGCGGAGGATATGACACAAGATAGATGCGTCTCATTTGAGATGAGCTTTGCATATTCAGGAGGCGCTGTAATAAAGTCAGATGGATGTGGGGTGCATCGTTCATGAGAGAGAGAGAGAGAGAGAGAGAGAGAGAGAGAGAGAGATGTAAACAGTGAGTGGCATGGTGCTCTAAAATAACCCCCTTCATAACCTTTGTGTCTCCTACAGTACCTGACAGCAGCTGTAAATCTCAAATCTAATGATAAGACCACAGTAAACTCAGCATTGAAATCATGCAGTCAGGCCTTCACACATAATAACTGAATGTGTGCAATAATTCACTGAAGTCAAACGCTGATCTATGTTTTTGTAGCGAATTGCGTGGGTTTGGTCCAAGGGAACGTATATACTAGTATACCTTTTATACCACGAGGCTGTGGGATGCTTTATTCTGATTGACAAACCTGACAAAGGTGTGCATTATTTTTTTAGTAAAAAGAAGTTCCAGGTCTGTCGACCGCAATAAAGTTTCATATCAATACGCCAAGTTTAACTGAATTAATGGATTCATTTAATTTCAACAAATAAAGCATAAATATATAGTATGTGTGGTAGCGAAAGAAATAAATTGAAATAATTAATAAAAGTCGTTGAAAATTAATACAGTAAATAAACACTTACTGCCTGCTTGTTTAGTTTTGTGTCTCCTTTATTCCTGATAATATAAACTAAAACAAATGATACTGCAAATTATATCTAAATATTGATAAGTCATTGATGTTATGCATGTCACACATGCACTTTTTGTTTGGGGCGTTTAGTTTTGTTTGTGCTTCATTTCTGATAATATGAACTAAAACAAATGATACATAAATACTGAAGAAAAAAATACATCTAAATATTGATAGGCCATTGATACCACGCATGTGCTTTTTGTTTGGGGCGAAAGATTTTTATTTTTTTATCTACTTTTTGATCTTTTAAATCTTAATTTAAAATCTTAATAAATCTTAATAATTTTTACAGTGCAAAACAAAAATACAAATGTCAACTGATTAACTTCGGACAAGCCAAATATGCCATCTATATATCTAGAAAAAATAAAGAAGGGAAAGTGGGGCAAGAGGTTGTGTCTATTTTAAAAAAACATGATTAAATCAATTTTATTAAAAGTAGGGTAAATGTTGAACTTGAAGTAGTAAGAGAATGAATGTAAATATTTATTGATTTTATTGTATTAATTATTTATTTGTATATTTTATTTTTAAAAAAAAAATTTTGTGTAATTGTTTAACAAGAATTGTACAATACAAATATCTCTCTCTTGTTAGTATTGCCAAACAAAGCAGTGTATTGTTTCTAAAATAATACTTCAATACAGATTTCCAAATTCAAATTTCCAAATTGTTTTGTTTGCCCTTTATGATAAGTAATTAAGTAATCAATTATTTCTCTCTCTCAAGCTGTAGAATTACAGCTTTAAAGGTGCAGTGTGTAATTTTTAGAAGGCTCTCTTGACAGAAATGCAAAATAATATTTAAAACTAGGGGTTTATAAAGACCTTTCATAATGAACCGTTATGTGTTTATTGCCTTAGAATGAGACGTTTTTATCTACATACACCGAGGGTCCCCTTACATTGAAGCCGCCATTTTGTGCAGCCATGTTTCTACAGAAGCCCTTAATGGACAAACTTTTTTACTAAGTTGTCTGCAACGATGACATGTTTGTCTGGTGGCGGCTACCGTAGCTTCTCTATGTGTTTCAAAAGCAAGAGGTGAACAGTGGACTGAGCCGTTGGTTGCAATTCGCAACCTCACCCCTAGATGCCGCTAAAATTTACACACTGCACCTTTAAAGACAAAAAATGTCTTATAAATGTCTCATAAAACACCTGAACAATGTCTTAAA
This sequence comes from Misgurnus anguillicaudatus, assembly GCF_027580225.2. NCBI lineage: Eukaryota > Metazoa > Chordata > Actinopteri > Cypriniformes > Cobitidae > Misgurnus > Misgurnus anguillicaudatus. Next base: position 39,577,842 of record NC_073348.2, read on the forward strand.
CTGAAAAAAATTATTCATTCAATTAACTAAATGTTTTTAAGGTAAGTGGTTGCAATCAATTTATTTAAGCTACATTTAAAAAAAATAGAAAAGCAAAACAAAACAAAAAAGTTTTATTTAAAAATAAATTGATTGCAACAACTTACCTTAAAAAAAAGTGTAAATTGAATGAATCCTTTTTTTTCAGTGTTGAGTGTTTGGTAACTGTGGTATAAGCCGAAAAATTGACTCCAGTCAATTTAAAAATAATGCTCAATCGTCGTCAATTAATCCTTACGTTATGCATTGTAAGCCACTTTAGATAAAAGCATCTGCCAAATGCATGAAAGTAATGTAAATGTAATAATCAGAACTATAACAAAAAAACTATTAAGTCTCATAAACATTTTATACCTGCCCAGAGTGTTTGGCTTTCATGTTTACTTTTCTTTATGTTTTCTAGGTGTTATTTTCAATTTTTTGTCTTTGAGGTCAACTATGCAAATTTAGAGTCATCTGATTTTTAATTTTATTAATTTTAATTTTATTAAAGCTTAATTTAATACACCTGCATTGTTTGTTCTGACTGTATATTGCACAACTTGGGCAATTGCTTTTATTAGCATATTTTGTACTGTAGAAATAGCAAGAGTAGTATGCTGACCCAGTCAAAATTAGATTGAGTATGCCCCATGTTAAAGTATTGCACTGTTCGCATAACAAAAACAGTACTAACTTTTAGGGCAAAGTAGGTGAATTGGGAGTCAAGCACAGTCATTGAGTAATATTATGTGGTTGTGGGCGCCACCATGTGATCATAATTTGCACCTGCAAATCTAAATAATTGATAAACACAGCAGTATATGAAATACCTGAATACACACAGTCATGCATGAAACTCTACAAAACTTAAAAAACAAAGTTTATATAACATGTTTTTGTGAGTGTGTGTGTAGTGCGTTGTTTATTTGATATGAAAAGCAACCAAAGCATTTCCGAGAGCCATAAATTATTTCATAGCATCCATTTGATTTCCGCAAAAAAAAGTTGAATGCTTTTTCTTTACAGCTACTCACAGTACACAACTGTACATGCATTTTTAAAAGCGAGTGATATATGGTTTAATAATAGTTTTCAGTCTGCACATTTTTATGAGAAAACTAGAAATCACCAGTGCATATCCAAAATCAGACGGGGATACTTAAAAGAGATCACAGCAGATGAGCTGTTTGAAACCCTTACTGATGTTAAAACACCACATGCACCAAAACAGTGAGTGTCAGTCACAAGTGTCGTTTGGGAGTCGTTTCATTTATTTATTAGAGAGAAATCTTAACAAACCAGCAAATATGTTCGGCTAGATGGATGTTTACTTGGGGATGTGACAGTAGTGAATAATTTACATTTAGATTTAACACACTAACATGAAATCTAACGTCCACGTCTTCTAACATCAACCGCCTTACTGATGCTTTGATGCGATATCAAATACGTTCAGAATGAAACTTAAGTGTCTTGGGTTTGGTGAAATGTACATTTCTGAATGGAAACTGATGAATAAATGTAAGGTTAGTGTGATGTGAGACAGGAAAGAAAATTAATTGTGGCTCATGCTGTGGCGAGGTGCGACAGGCCTTTGAATAGAGAAGATAATGACTTGATCATCAAAGCATGATAGAAATGACAGCCAGATGAATAGAAATGAGACGTAAAGCATTGTGGCCTCAGAACCAATAATACTCAGTCCTGAGATCAGCTGATAGAAACATGAATGTCTTCGGTTCTTGACTTTCTTTCATTTGTATGACAAGACGACATGTGATAAAAGGAAAGTTGAAGGTTGTTTCTTTGTTGCTGTCAGGTGTATTCAAAACATGAAAATATAGATGTATCACATTTGATTTCTTTTTTTATGTAAATTAATTATTGTTTATCATCTGAATGCACTGCTTTTTTATTTTTCCTCTCTGGCAAACAAAATGTGTTGAGAGTGATGCAAAATATTAGCATACTGCTTTCTGCATACTACACAGTGTTGACAGTGTACTATGCATTCGCATTTCTAAATACGTAAAACTCGTATCGTAACAACAGAGCAAACAATTAAAGTTTGTAAATAAAATATTGAAGTACGTAATCAAACTTGTGTTGAGACAATGGAAATGTAAGGTAAGGTACATGCAACTGTCCATACTGAAAAGACCAGCTAAAACCAGCCTAAGCTTGTTGGCTGGTTTTAGATGAACTCCTAGTCTGGTTTTATCTGGTTAGGATGATGTAGCTGGATGGTTTTAGGGGAATGTTGGACACTTTTTAGCTGGTCAGGCTGGGAAACCTAGCTTAAACCATCTTGGGTAAGCTGGTTAGATGCTTTTAGCTGGTTTAAGATGGAAGTAGCTTGTTTAAGCTGGTCCTCCCAGCCTGGAAAAGCTGGTTAAGATGGTCTTCCAGCCTGGTCAAGTTGGTGGGTCAGCTAGTTTCCCAGACTGACCAGCAAAAAAGTGGCCAAAACCCCTCTAAGGCCTTCCCAGCTAAAGAAGGTTTTAAAGGAGTTTGGGACACTTTTTAGCTGGTCTTAGCTAGCCAGGCTAGGAGACCTTGCTTAAACCAGCTTGGCTAAGCTGATTGGCTGGTCTTAGCTGGTTTAAGCTGGTCCTCCCAGCCTGGTAAAGCTGGTAGGTCAGCTGGTTTTAGCTGGTGGGTCGGCTGGTTTCCAGCCTGACCAGCTAAGACCAGCTTGATCAGCTAAAAATACGGCCAAAACCCTCCGAGGCCCTCCCAGCTAAGGAGGCTGGGAGACCAGCTTAGGCTGGCTTTAAAAGTGGTTTTGGACACTTTTTTGCTGGTCTAGTTAGCCAGGCTAGGAGGAGCCTTAGCTAAAACCAGCTTGGCTAAGCTGGTTGGCTGGTCTTAGACTGGACCTCCCAGCTTAGGATGGTTTTAGAGAAGTTTTGGACAGCTTTTTAGCTTAAGCCAGCTTGGCTAAGCTGTGTGGCTGGTCTTATCTGGTTTAAGATGGAAGTAGCTGGTTTAAGATGGTCCTTCCAGCCTGGTAAAGCTGGTTAAGATGGTTTTCCAGCCTGGTTAAGTTGGTAGGTCAGCTGATTTTAACTGGTGGGTCGGCTGGTTTCCAGCCTGACCAGCTAAAAATTTGGCCAAACCCTTCTAAGGCCCTCCCAGCTAAGGAGGTTGGGGGACTGGGAGACCAGCTTAGGCTGGTTTTAAAGTGGTTTGGGATACTTTTTTGTTGGCCTTAGCTAATCTGCCTTTTTTGTTGGCCTAGCTAATCTGATTGGTTGGCCTTAGACTGGACCTCCCAGCTTAGGATGGTTTTAGAGGAGTTTTGGACACTTTTTAAGATCAAACCAGCTTGGCTAAGCTGTGGGTGGTCTTGACTGGTTTAAGATGGAAGTAGCTGGTTTAAGCTGGTCCCCCCCAGCCTGGCAAAGATGGTTAAGATGGTTTTCCAGCCTGGTCAAGCTGATAGGTCAGCTGGTTTTAGCTGGTGGGTCAGCTGGTTTCACAGCCTGTCCAGCTAAATAAGTGTCCAAAACTCCTCTAAGGCCCTTCCAGCTAAGGAGGCTGGGAAACCAGCTTAGGCTGATTTTAGTTGGTCTTTTTTAAGACACTGTACAAGTTGTATGGCATTCTTGTGTTGACTTGCACACAGAAAAGATCTGCACTGCCTCATTTGTGTATGTATATTAAACAGAAAAAACTTTAATTGAAGGTTTTCTTCATGTTTCTTGCCATGCTTATTACATTTCAGGCGTTCAACATGATTTCTTTTGCCCTGTTGTTCTTTCTTTCGTTTGTGTGTGGCCCTTGAAATCTCACACGGATATAGTAGCAGGGGTGAGAAAACACAAACACAACAAACAAATACCTTGCCTTGTTTTTCCACACCACACAATCTCATTCCACACTTCAAAGCTCGTGCACAGATTCCCGGGAGGACGCGTTTCATTTGCCCTTCACCTTGCTGTGAGTCCTTGCAGCCGGCGCGTCGTCTGTCAAATCTCCACGCAGGAGAAGAAAAGGCTCGGAAAGAGCGAACGCTGCTTTTGAATCCATTCCCTGAGTAATTCATCTCCTGCTGTGTGAAAGAAAAATGAGTGGAAAAAGTAAATGTTTCATTCATGCATCATGGGATAGGTGCTGTCTTCCTCTTCACTGCTTCAGAAAATGATTCGGCATGGATCAAAGAGACTAAACTGAACTAATGATTATTGGCTGTGGCATTCTGACTGGGTTTTTTGGGGGATATTTAATTGTATTTGTCATTTACTCATGCATGGCAGAGGATGCACATTTTGACTGGAAAGATGACATAAGTCAGATTACTGCCTTGTCTTGGTCTTTCTGTCACCAACTCTTGTGATTGCTGGTTGACAGGCTGGGCAAGTGTGACACATTCAATTTTTTCTAAGAAACCGTTTCGTAAAAGGTTAAGTGTCACAGCAGAGTGCAATATGGTTACAGTATTTTAATATTTTAAGTTTATAAAAGCGCTGCATTCAGCTGAAAGCCATAGCAGGCATCTTTATTCCTCTTCAACAACAGATTGTCAGAAAAAAACTAAAGCAGAGGTCAAGGAGAGATTTGTGAGGAAGTGTCACAGACCTCTGGCAGATGTTTCCAGCTTACACATATACAGCAGGCCCAGATTAACACAGTGAAGTGCCCCAGGGTGACCAGATTTCAAGTGCCCCCCTCCCCCAAAAAATTATATATATAATCAGAAAATCATGAACTTTCACAAAGAATGAAATGTAATCATATTTGACCATAGTGATCAAATAAATGTACAGATTGAATGCAAAGTAAGTCTCTTTGAGGAAGAGTTTCCGGCAAATGCATTAATGTAAATCACTGCCAGATTTTGATGTAACATGGGTCCCCTCTTGCAGTCGTTCTTATGCCTACAAACAGCCCTGTGCTGCCCCCATGTGTATATTTCTGTATTTCGATTAAATGTAAAGTTTAATATTAGAAATATTTTAGATGAATTATTTTTATTCTAAATTAAAACAATTTAGTTTAGCGAGTTTTAACTAACACGTTACTAAACCTAATTAGGAGACAGTGGAAATTATTTTTTATTAATGTTTAATAAAAACCATCAGAATTGAACTAAATCTCTGAACTAAAATAAAAAAACTCAAATAAAGTCATGTCGTGGACTGTCCATCAAATAAACTGATTTTTGTCTGCAACCAGACAAAAGAGGCTGATGTGACATTCTGCCGATGGGCGTGTGAGCGCTCTGCGCATGCGCGATCATCCTCTCTCCCTACTGACCTGCTCCCGGTTTCTGCTGCCGATGATCAACTTCTTCCGTTAAACCCGGTAAAATCCATCCACACAGATACTGGTACACACATGAGGCTATGGCAGCTGTGTTCGGGAAGATCCAGATCGGCATATATGTGGAAATCAAGCGGAGTGATGGTGAGTCACACCCAACAGCGGCTCTTTTATTAGGCTGAGATACAGTTTGTCGGTGCATCATCTTTGTTTAACCGCGTAAAACCATCTAGCAGTACGTCCGATTAAACAAAGAAAAGACATATGATGCACACCACAGAAAACGGTCTATATAAGTGTATACAAGCGTATAAAGGTACATAATAATGGATATAGTTCTCTGTCTTTGAGAGATATACATGCATGAAGCGGTCTCCCGTTAGCGTATTTACAAACCGCACTATGGCGCAGACCGGGCTCATGAATATTAATTAGGTCTCTACTGACGTTGCTTGGTTACTGTGTCGAGTGCGCCGCTACGTAGTCTGATTAATAATCATGAGGCGACTTTTACCAGTAGGATTCGCCAAATGACTAACGCTGATTTGATTACGCATACATATAAGCCAATCGTGTAGGTTCACTAGAAATTCCTCATGAATATTAAGCCAAGGCGTAGTCGTAGTAGGAATCGTAAATTCGCAGCGTGTTAACCTCAAATCTGAGGAAGACGCCCTGAGACATCGTGTGTAAATGATTTAAAAACCCTTTGCGTTTATTTTTTGTCACTATAGCTATATACATTTATACAGTGAAGATTTGGTGCAGTGTACAATGCACACTAGACAAAGATGTCAGTGTAATGCGTAATAATACATGTGTAAATGCATTGCAAATTATGGGTAACAGTTTACAAGTGACATGCATGTAATATAAGATGAGTGACGTCACGTGTTGTAGTGGCCAGTGTAGTGCTGTTCAGTTTTCTGCAGGGCCTTACACAGATGACTTTAACATTTCATTTGTCTAATGTCACAAATGGAGGAATACAGTACACCTTCAGATTTAACTTATGCTGGTTGTGATAATCCAGCTATAAAATATAACATATCGTATAATGTTTCTACTTAAATAACTTCTTGTGCATTATATTTAATAATCAAAGGGCTAACGAGTCTTGTTAAAGGTCACCTATTATGGTAATTTTTACAAGATGTAATATAAGCCCCAGGTGTATCAAGAATGTGTCTGTAAAGTTTCACCTCAAAATATCCGACAGATCATTTATTATAGAACGTCCAAAACGCAAAACTGCATTGTTTTAATGTCTGTACCTTTAAATGCAAATGAGCTAGAGCCCCTCACTTCCTTACAAACAGACAGTGAACACTTTCAGTTAAAATAGATCTGATTAATAAACAGTGGCGGAGCCAGAGGGGTGTCCAGGGTGGCACTGGACACCCTTGACATGTCACTGGCCCCCCAGTGTGCCACCCCAAATTTAATGCGCTACTTTCACTTAATCACTTGCAGCGCAGCACATTGTTAAAAACAAACATTATGAATATTAACCCTCCCTGCCGTCGCGGCGCAAACTCTTTATTTTTCAATCACTGCGCAATGAGACTTGGATTACTCTGCTGATTTTGGACATACAGAAATGATTTATACATCATTTAAAACGTTCAAGTGTCATTTTTTGTGTGTCTATAAAACTGAATGTTGTGCTTTTCACAAAATTAAGAAAATATACATAATGCGCGTTCTGTTATCTCTCCATCAGTGACGTCTTTTCAAAAACGCGTCAGAAAAATTACTTTTTATACCATCAGAAGATAAATGTCATGTCTACATAATGCTTGGAATCTTTAAAATGATGTAAGAGAAGTCGTACATTTTGCTAATACCACATGATTTATTTTCACCGTATATGCTGGAAGTGTGGTAATTGTCTTGTGGGTTGAATCTAAGATTGCCAATTCTTTTTACAACAAACCCAGCACCATGTTTTCATTCTTGACGTGATCTTTATAGTCTACTGTATGATTGTTAATTCGACTGGATTACCACATTGAACTTGAAAGCGCGACGCGCATATCCGATAGTGCGCGTGCACAGCCAGAGCTTAAACGACTTCATATTCGCGTCTTTTTGGCTTAAACGGACAAATGCTTATATGTCAAAATAGCTGTCTAGGTCATTTTCATACTAAACATTTGGTTACTGTACGTCTTAAAAGAATAAACATTTTATTGCATTCGGTCTTAGCCTAAAGGCCCGGGTATACTTTTTTCCGCGTCCGGCTCGCGCGCGCACGCGGCCGCGCAGCTTTCCGAGTATAGTCCCCGCGGCTACACGCGGACGGCCGCGTTCGACACTATACGCAATACAAATGATTTCTTATTCAAATTATTAGTCTAACAGGCTGCCAGGGCAGCACTGATTTGGAGACATTTACAGTACTTTAAAACATTAAGATAGGTGAAGAAAAGTAACTGATCCACCATTGCAAACACAGTTTAGAACAAACAACAAGACAACAAAGTCAGTAATCAAACAAACATGCTCCACAGCTTTCTGTTCTTGGAAGAAGTAAAAGTTAAAGAAGAAAAACGATAGTGTGTGTGCAAATGCTGTCTATTTCCTTTGTATAATTGTTTATAATGGAGTGTCCTGTCTAAATATTTTCACGCGCATGCGCTGTCATACGCGGACTGTACGCGCAATGTCCGCGCGGTCTCAAATTTTGGGCTGCACGCGGACGGTCCGCGCGGCCGGCCGCGGACCCTCCTCATGACGAAAATGACGTCATGCGGACGGCGCGCATACGCGGACGTCCCTAGTATACTTTCGGCTTAACCTGTTGAAGTCTCTCTGTCATTAAAGTTAATTAAATATCAAAAAAAAAGAAAACTTTTGCATCTTCTATATCTTCGTAAATTAAGATTAATCGAAAAATCCTTTGTGTTGAGCACTGCTGTTTGAAGTAAGTTTAAGGTTTATCATGGAGTTTAGATTTCCTGATCTTTTGCTTCATTAAAGGGATAGTTCACAAAATAAAAATTCTGTCATCATTTTTACATCTTTATGTTGTTCTAAACCTGTACGAATGTCTTTTTTCTGATGAACACAAAAGAAGATATTTTGATGGTATGCACACAGCTGTTAACCATTGACTTCCTTAGTAGGAATAAAAACAACATGATGGAATTCAATGGATTGTGTGCTTACCATAATTTATCGGGGTATCTTCTTTTGTGTTTATTAAAATAAAATACAGGTTTGGAACAACATAAGGGTAGGTAAATGACAGAATTTTCATTTTTGGGTGAATCCCTTTAACAGACAGTAAATCAGATGTAAGAAATACAGTAGAAAGATTTAAAATTCACCCTTATCATGTTTACATCTAATGCGATCAAAAGATTCATTTATGCTTTCTTGATACATGGTTACACGTCATTTTCTTTTATGGACTATGGACCCCCTAAAGTAGCTTTGGCCACCCCCTGGCCACCTAATTAAAATAATTCTAGTTCCGCCACTGTTAATAAAGTCTGAGACAAAAGTATCTATTTGACAGGGTACAACTTATAGTGATGAGAGAAACAAAGCTTTTCAAGCTTCGAATCAATTGAACCAATTGCTTCGCAAATTGATTCAGTTTTTCGAAGCGTTCGAAACACCATACATGCTTGCGACACCTGCTGGTCAAAATAGTGTAAAAGCAGCAAGATATGTCCATAAAACATTTAACACTTTTTACAAAATAATAGCAAGATTGTTCTAAAAATATGTTTTAAGAAAAATAAATTATTTACTTAATAATTAAAAGTGTATTCTGTGTTTTTAGTTTTATTCATGGCAAACAAATCATTGAAAAGAACCTTTTTAATTATGCACATTTTTGTCATTAAAGGTATTGCAGAGGATTTTCTTTTTCCGGGTGGATTATTGGTCCTCCTAGTTGTCAATCAGTAGTGTTGTGCAATTGCATTTTTTTAAAAAGTGGAGAAGGCGGTTCTTTTCTAAAATTCAAGAAAATCCTCCGCAACACCTTTAAATCTGTCTATAAACAAAATGTGGACAAAATGGTAGTGTTATTAGTCAGAAGGATGAATGTTTTATGAACTTTTATAATAAAACTGACCTGAGTTCACCTACACTGGTCATTTGTGATCAACTCCCCCTAGTGGTGAATTGGATTTTCGAAACGTTTCGAAACAGTTATGACGTAATGAAGCTTCGTTTGCTAAACTTTGGCTAGTTTGAAACAAGCTCCGAAACAAAAGGTTTGTAAATGTTTCAAAGCCTCATGAAGCGTGCTTCGAAATCGCCCTTCACTACAACTCGCTGAGGGTGGTAATGCAGGACTGTAAGTGGGCGGGGCTTTATCAATATGACCTCACATTGATAAGAGAATCAAAGCGGCATGTCTAATAAGACAGCTTTAATGAGGATTAAAAAACAAGGAGCAAGTGGATTTTTTTCATCGTACGGTGGTTGTGTTTACACACTTCCAACATGCATTATGTCCAAAGATCTTGTAAAAGTGGATTTTGCATGATAGTATTATTCTACCTTGTTTATATGAACTACAATAGCAATGTGCAGTAGTAATATATTTTGCATGGTAAAAAAAAAGATAAAGCTGGTATGCAGGATAGTGTTAATGGTCCTGTTGGTGTTATGATCTCTTGCAGGCAGAATACATCAGGCCATGGTGACATCACTCAATGAAGACAATGACAGTGTGACGGTTGAATGGATTGAAAACGGAGATACGAAAGGAAAAGAGGTATTTATACTTTATATGTCCGTCATATTGACTGTATCAGTTGGCTATGAGAGAGTAACAGTGCAAGGTCATGTGCAAAGGTCATGGGTTTGATCCCAGGTTACACACATGCACTGTAAGTCACTTTGGATAAAAGATCATCCATGCATGAATGTAAAATCTAAGTTAACCCAGATTAATGTAACTATAGCAGTATTATTAATTGTTTCTTAACTGTCTGTGACAAACACACAGATATAATGTTGATGTGTCAGGATAAAGACAGATTTATTGTAAAGCAGCTTTTCTACCTCGGCTGTAAATAACGTCTCTAGTTCATCTGCTGCTGTTAGTCACTGAAACATTGCATATTAGTTGCATAGATCATTCTGACTTTAAAGAATCTTAATATTAATATTTGAGTTTATGTTTTTTGATTTCATGCTTGGTTATTTATGCAATGCATGTTTTGAGACATGAAATTTGCAGGCAAAACAAATGGGATTTTTCCAGGGGAATAATCTGAGGAAATTTAAGTCTCCAACTGTGCTGAGATCTCAGTTATCATATAGGAAATATTTTGTGTAGGGTGGTTCAGCTTAAACAGTAAAAAGTGGACCTTGAATGAAATGCTCATTCTGTGTGAAGAGATTGATTTGGAGAGCATATTTGCACTGAATCCAGATTTGGCACCTGAGGAGGAAATTGCACAAAGTCCAGAAACTCCTCCGCCGCCTGTGTCCAGTGCCATCAAAGTCAACAAGATCCCTCAAAGCAAGGTGTGTGCTCACTTATTACACAAACACAACTTGAGGCATGAGTATGGATGAACACAGTAATATGCAATTTCTTGTGTTTATAATTTGTTATATTTTATTTTAAAGTACTGTTTTCAGTGTTAATACAGACTAGGTCATTGCACGCATTTCATATTTCTTTGGAAAACAAAACTGGATTGCATTGCATTGCAAGATTTGACATAAGAACCATAAGATCCTTTGCATTTATAAAGTGGATGATATATTTTAAATTTTCCTGGATTTGTTTCTTGCAGAACCGCAGAACTGTAGCTCCACCTAAAAATGAGACACCTGCAAGGGATAACCGAGGTATGAGAACAGTTCATGCAGAATAAAATATGAATCATTTTGACTCTAAAGATGTTTTTTTATTAATACTCAGTTGTGATGAATAACAATACATATAAACTGATAACAGGTGCACAGTTGTGTTTCTTATCATGCAATAACATGAAATTTGTTTTGTACTCAAAATTTGTTTTGTAGCATCATCATTTTTATAATATTTGAAATCAAATTAAATTTAAAAGTAAACTTTTGGGATGTGGCCTACACACAGGGGAACTGCATCGTCTCATGATTCACCCGATGAAGTTTGTTAAAAAAATGGCTACTGAAAAGAAACACAAGTATAACATTAGCTTTTTATGTTTCACGATTTGGTCCTTGCATCATGTGGGTCCGTTATTGTTTTGATGACTTTTATTATTTAAAAAAAATGTAAAATAGTATTTGCATTAATATGTGCATTATGGTCATTGTTGTCTTTTTTTGTTGTTTGTCATGAAGGCTTGTATTCGTCTTCAGTAGGTACGACTCGAGCGCGTCCGAGTCAGCAGACCGAAGCCCCTCCTCCCGCACCCGTTCCACCTCCACCCATTCAACAGCAAACCCTACAGCAGCAGAACGGTACCTGAACAACACAACAACCTAGTTTGTAAAAGATGCAACAGACTACAGCACATGTGCATCTGCTCCATTTCAACATTATTTGATGAATAACTGCTGACATCAAGTTTTTTTAATGAAACGTTTCCGACTGTTTTCCGTGGCCGAGCAGCGTTTAGCAATGTTAATTTAAAGCAGGCAAAAAGGGCTGACTTTAGTGATTATGACACATTAATTTGCTCAAAATAGAGACGGGTATTTGTTTAAACCGCTGAATGAATGAATTTAGATGGTCTCAGTGCAGCTGTGTTATAATAAAGTGGGACTGTGGGTGGTCATGTTTTTGTGGTGAAAGTCCACACACACACACTTACTTCTTAATGAATTCACCTGTTACACACCTAAATGTTCAGCTCCAGACATTGTGGTCTAGATGTTCGACTCTAGATGTTTGGCTCAAGATAGTCCAGTCTTTCTGGTCTAGACGTTTGGCTTTAGACGTTTGACTCAAGATGGTCTAGACCAGGGATGGGCAACTTTGGTCCTGGAGGGCCGGTGTCCTGCAGAGTTTAGCTCCAACTTGCCTCAGCACACCTGCCTAAAAGTTTCTAGTATGCCTAGTAAGACCTTAATTGGCTGCTTCAGGTGTGTTTAATTATGGTTGGAACTAAACTCTGCAGGAGACCGGCCCTCCAGGACCGAAGTTGCCCATCCCTGGTCTAGACTTTCTGGTCCAGATTTTCTGGTCTAGATGTTCGACTCTAGATGTTTTGGTCTAGATGTTTGCCCTTTAGACGTTTGACTTTTAGATGTTCAGCTCCAGACATTCTGGTCTAGACTTATTGGTCTAGACTTTCTGCTGTAGATGTTCGTCTCTAGACATTTGGCTCTAGATTTTCAGCTCCAGACTTTCCGGTCAAGACTTTCTGGTCTAGATGTTCAGCTACAGATATTCTGGTCTAGACTTTTTGGTCTAAACATTTGACTCTAGATGTTTAGCTTACTGGTCTAGATGTTTGCCTCTAGACGTTTCGCTCTAGATGTTTAGCTCCAGACTTTCCAGTCAAGACTTTCTGGTCTAGATGTTCAGCTCCAGACATTCTGGTCTAGATGTTCTGGCTCTAGATGTTTAGCTTTCTGGTCTAGATGTTGGCCTCTAGACGTTTGGCTTAGATGTTCAGCTCCAGACATTCAGGTCTAGACTTTCTGGTCCAGACTTATTGGTCTAGACTTCCTGCTCTAGATGTTCAGCTCAAGACATTCTGGTTTAGACTTTATGGTCCAGACTTATTGGTTTAGACTTTCAGGTCTAGATGTTCGGCTCTAGACGTTTGGCTCTAGATGTTTAGCTTTCTGGTCTAGATGTTTGCCTCTAGACGTTTGGCTTAGATGTTCAGCTCCAGACATTCAGGTCTAGACTTTCTGGTCCAGACTTATTGGTCTAGACCTCCTGCTCTAGATGTTCAGCTCAAGACATTTTGGTTTAGACTTTATGGTCCAGACTTATTGGTTTAGACTTTCAGGTCTAAATGTTCGGCTCTAGACGTTTGGCTCTAGATGTTTAGCTTTCTGGTCTAGATGTTTGTCTCTAGACGTTTGGCTTAGATGTTCAGCTCCAGACATTCAGGTCTAGACTTTCTGGTCCAGACTTATTGGTCTAGACCTCCTGCTCTAGATGTTCAGCTCAAGACATTTTGGTTTAGACTTTATGGTCCAGACTTATTGGTTTAGACTTTCAGGTCTAAATGTTCGGCTCTAGACGTTTGGCTCTAGATGTTTAGCTTTCTGGTCTAGATGTTTGCCTCTAGGCATTTCTGGAGAATCTCTGGAGCTGAACATCTAGGGGCAAACATCTAGACCAGAAAGCTAAACATCTAGAGCCGAACATCTAAACCAGAAAGACTAGACCAATAATGACATTTGGCTCTAGATGTTCAGCTCCAGACTTTCTGGTCTAAACCTTCTGGTCTAGATGTTTGCCTCTAGACGTTTGACTTTAGATGTTTAGCTCCAGACTTTCTGGTCTAGTTGTTCGGCTATAGATGTTCAAATTTCTGATCTAGATGTTTCCCTCTAGACATTTGGCTCTAGATGTTCAGTTCCATACAATCTGGTCTAGACTTTCTTTTGGAAAGGCGTTTGGATCTTCAAGATCGGCTTTAGACAGTGCGCTCTTGACGTTCGTTTCCAGATGTTTCAGGTTTGGTTCTAGTTGTTGAGGAAGATGGTGATGGTCTTTGTAACCACATTGATGTAAAATCTTAAAGGCGTGTGAGTATATAAAGATGTGAGACGGCAGTAGTGATGGTAGCGTGAGTGGCTCTCAGAGTCGCACACAGTGGCTGTTGTTTTCTGAGGCACAAGAACAAAAGCAACATTTAGTGCTGTTCTCCTCAGAGATGACGCCTCCTGTCGCCGGTGTCGAGGGGATCACCCAAACACAAGTTACATGTGTATAACACCGGCTGATTACAAACTCCAATTGGATTTTTACATTAAAACATTTGGCAAATGCTTTTATATACATTTTATCAGTATGCGAGCTCACTGGGAATAAGGTCAGTTGTTTGTTTAACGTTGAAACAACGGTGAATGGTAAACGGTTAATAAAATGCTTAAAATTCAACGTTGAAATTTGATTGAAATAAAGTCAGTTGTTGTTCAACGTTGAATAAATTTGCAAAATCAAAAGGTAATTCAACGTGGATTCAACCTTGTCCTTGACGTTGATTCAACGGTGAATCAACGTTGAAATGCCTGCTGGGATAATAAAAAATTGTCAGATTATATAAAAATCATTAGGAGGTCGTGAGATTGCTGTTGTTTCTCAGCTCGCAGGAAATCCAACTGTGTGAAGGAAGTGGAGAAGCTCCAGGAGAAGAGAGAGAGGAGACGAATACAACAGCAGGAGCTCCGGGAGAAAAGAGCTCAGGTAAGCGATGACAAATTCAGTGCATTGCATTGTGGGTTATAATCTGGTTGCATTTTGCTCATTTAGTTTAACATGATGTCATTATATATGGGATTTTTTGCAGGAGGTTGATGCCACAACCCCAAATTACGAAATTATGTGCATGATCCGAGACTTCAGAGCGAGTTTGGATTACAGACCACTGACAACTGCTGACCTGGTGAATAAATATTTCATATAATTTGCAAATAATAATGACAATAACCAATACCAAATAATATGTTTTTCTCAGATCGAAGACCATCGGATATGCGTGTGTGTACGGACACGACCACTTAACAAAAAAGGTATATTTTACCATCCATCTGTATTTTAATGACTAGGGTTTGGGTACACAGAATCACCTTTTTTCTCCCTCTCAGAGATGACGGTGAAGGATCTAGATGTCATCACAATCCCTAGTAAAGACGTGGTGATGGTTCACGAACCCAAGCAGAAAGTGGATTTAACCAGATACTTGGAGAATCAGACATTTCGATTTGATTATGCGTTCGACGACACCTCAACTAATGAAATGGTCTACAGGTCAGACATTACTGGGATTGTGAAAAGTACTGTGTTGTTATGTCATTGGTTAATATTTTGGTTTTGTGTTGTCTTGTGTTAGGTTTACCGCCCGGCCATTGGTTGAGACTATATTTGAAAGAGGAATGGCGACCTGTTTTGCTTACGGTCAGACGGGCAGCGGGAAAACTCACGTAAGTATTTAATGATAGCGCACGATACCAGATGACATTACATTGCTGGACGTACCGAGGAAGATATTTTCTTTTAGCAATTGATTTAATTTCATTTTTTTAGACGATGGGCGGAGATTTTTCAGGGAAGAATCAAGACTGCTCGAAAGGCATCTATGCACTTGCCGGTACGTATCAAGCTTAAATTTAGTATGTTTGAAGCATCTTCCCGTTCTTGTATTTTAACCGTACCTACTTCGTTTCCAGCACGTGATGTTTTTCTAATGCTGAAAAAGCCAAATTACAAGAAGTTGGATCTTCAAGTCTACGCCACGTTTTTTGAGATTTACAGCGGGAAGGCAAGTCATGTGCATTTATTAGTAGTCATTGTAGTTCGTTTAACAAACACTGTATCTTCTCATAGACATTAAACGCATATACAGACGCAGATAATATGTAAAACACAAGTAACTTTGTGCCCGCAGGTGTTTGATCTTCTGAACAGGAAAGCGAAGCTTCGTGTGCTTGAAGACGGTAAGCAGCAGGTTCAGGTGGTCGGCCTACAGGAACGAGAGGTGAAATGTACAGAGGACGTCCTTAAACTTATCGAAATGGGCAACAGTTGCAGGTAAAATATTGGAGTATTCAATACACAGCTACAATAGTGAACACATCAGATGTATTGTTTTTTACATATGTGTTTATTACAGGACATCCGGACAGACGTCGGCTAATGCGCACTCGTCCCGCAGTCATGCCGTGTTTCAGATTATTTTGCGCAGGAGAGGTAAAATGCACGGCAAGTTTTCTCTCATTGACCTGGCCGGGAACGAGCGAGGGGCAGACACGTCGAGCGCCGACCGACAGACGCGTCTCGAGGGTGCCGAGATCAATAAAAGTCTCCTGGCACTGAAGGTTTGGGCTGCCACACACACACATCAATCTTTCGTTATTTTTATTTTAGTGTTATTTGGATCTCAAACACCCTTGTGTCGTGCTATGTGTCCTGTAGGAGTGTATCAGAGCTTTGGGTCGTAATAAACCACATACTCCATTCAGAGCCAGTAAACTGACGCAGGTCTTACGAGATTCTTTCATAGGGGAGAATTCTAGAACATGTATGGTAAGATATTTTACTAATGTTATATTCAATGCATGATTTTATGAAACGGTTTGTTCCAGTCCTTCATTCTGATTGGTCAATAGCTGACAATAAAACAGCTATGATCGTTGAGTGTTTCACTAGCATTTCCATTACAGTGCAAAACTTTAGTGTTAATTTCTTGAATGTCGACAAAAAACTTTAGCAAAATGATGACATTTCCATAAACTAAATGGAAATGTGACTAAATCGTAATTTTGTTCTCTCGTGATAATTCATATGGTGGGTGTGTTCGGCCTCATGCGCAGAACGACATGCATATGACGTCGGAGTACTGCGAGAGCGACTTGAAAGCATACAGAATAGTCGACTCCCAAGTCGCTTTCGCAGTATTTTGATGTCATGTGCTTGTCTGTTCTTGTGACGCCGCATGAAGTTGACCACACCTCCTTTGTCTTGTCCTCCAATCAAACATACCGCGCCATATTTAAAGAATGATCATGTGACTTTTACGCATGTCAGGTGACCTTTAAATGTGGAAAAACTGCTTCCATTGCAGTTTTGTGATTTATATTCCTTGTTCGAATTGCCTGAAAAACCACCTCACCCGAGCGTAAAAATGCTTACGTTTATTCGAAACTGCAGTGTTTCTATTGGGCACATTTTCAATTTGTTACTTCAATTTGCGCAATTTGAAGGGTACTGAAAACGCAGCACCATTATTAATGTAAACATGTTTTACCCTGGACCACAAGACCAGTTGTAATTCGCGTGGGTATATACGGTTTCATCGGACGCACGTGCGCTGACGCGATACACGTCTGGATCCGAACTTTACTTACGGTTTCGGTTTGCTAAACTGATCTCTTAAACAAATGCCTCGTCGAAAATAACAAATGTTTTGGTTTCCTAGGTAATCTATGTGTTGTTTTTTTGCTTGTTATATAAATAAACTACGTTTAAAGAACTTTATTCTTAGCGGAGTTTACCGGAAGTTACGTGAGGACCACGACAGCCGCCGCTTGTTACTGCTGAAACCGTCTATATTTGTGGAAAAAGCATTGCATTGGTCAAAATTATACATTTTTCTTTTATGCCAAAATTCATTAGTATATTATGTTAAGATCACGTTTAATGAAAATATTTTGTAAATTTCCTACAAAATGATCACAATCAAAATTGGCCAGAAACTTGTCTACAAACTTGGCTTTACTACCTGTTCCTTGGGCATTTCCCATTCAAGTTCGGTTAATGTTAAAGCTTACAACTTCGGTAAGGCAGTAGAGAGCACTTAACAAACCTTTTCATTAATATACGTTGCTGTATTGGACTATGAACTTTAAATGCGATTTTCGTTTTTTTTTTCATTCTCAAGTTCCAGATTTTCAAATCGTTGTATCTTGGCCAAATATTGTCCTATCCATACAACCATATATGAATGAAAAGCGTATTTATTCTTCTTTCAGATGATGTATAAATCTCAATTTCAAAAAACTGACCCTTAACAACCTTTTGTGGTCCATGGTCATATTTGTGAATCATTCTGTTACTGTCACAAGTTGCGTTTCCATCGCGGGTCTATATCAAAGCCTTAGCGTTGATTTCTTAATGTCGACAAAAGATTATTTTTGCGAAATGACGGCATTTCCATTAATTGATGATATGTGAAAAGTAATTTCAAACATCACGTCTACTGATGCTACTGTTGGTAGGTTAACTAATATCACATTGGCCGTATTTTCAATTCGCAACGTCAATTTGCGCAATTTAAAGGGTAATGGAAATGCCGCTAAAGTTGGTCAAGGACTATTTTTTCCCAGCGGAAGGGAGGCGTTTACTGATTTTACTTTATGAAAATTGCAATGATACATTTTGTACTCAAATGTTCATATTGTGTGGTAACTGTTTTATAAAAGCAATAATGTACTCAAGGCTATGTTGTATCAGATATGACCGTGTTTATTTCGAACACTCAGTATAGCTTGATTATTTCTGAATTATATTTGTGCTATAAAGATGATTTATTTTTTGTGAATAGATTGCTACAATTTCCCCTGGAATGGCATCATGTGAAAACACATTAAACACATTGAGATACGCCAACAGGTACGTCAGACGATCTTTACACCTCTGTCTGCAAATAAGTAGAATATTTATGTGGAAAATTACCCTTCATTCTCTCTTAATGCGTGTTTTAACTTTAATGTTTTCAATGTAAATAACCTGACAGGTCACGACAAACATTACAGAAATATTGGGCCTCATTTATCAATCAAGCGCAGATATGTTTGCAAATATCATCTTACGACAAGGTTCAAGTGTGATTCATAAAATTTTCGTATGCCGCCAATCTCATCGTACAAATGATCATACATTGATAAATCGTAATTTGAATATTGCACCTATATATATATGAAACGGAAACACAATTTCCTCATTATTTCTTATCAGATAGGCTATCAAATGTGTAAAACATTCATCTTCACATTAACTTGCATACACGAGGTAAAACCTGACGTGAGATTTAATCGTAGCCACCGCTCACGTCTATATTGATAAATGTCACATTTTGCGTGGAAATGACCGTATGCCCGATTATCTGTTGTGTGCTCGTTTCATAAATGAGACCCAGTTTTTAAATCATTTTGTTGGCAGTGCAAAAGTCATGGATTCAAACCCTAAAAAACACACTGTGTAGATATTATCAGTATGGAAGTCGCTTTGGTTGAAAGCATCTCTGCCAAATAAATATAAATAAAAATTTTACTAAAAGGTTTTTTTTTTTGTTTCAGCTTTGGGACCTTACTGACTACATTTAATACAATTCTGAATTACAAATGAACTTTGTGATTTACATGTTGGCATCAAAATATTTGAGTTATGTTAGTTAGGTAGATTTTCTTTCAATTAAATGCAGCTAAAATATTCATAGACATTAAGGAGGCATGTACACCAACGGTTTAAACACGGTTAAAAACGGCAGGCGGACGTCGACTGTGTGAGCATGCCCGCTGGTTTTTTTTTAGCTTCTGCTTTGCCTGTTGTGCCGATGTGCCCGTTGGTTATTGGGATATTTGTCCTACCTCCACTGTGATTGGACGCTTGGTGTACACGCCCCCTTAGTGTTATATTTGGTATATTTCACTAATGGTCACCCTCAAACCATTAAAAAAGCGTCTGTCTGATTGGTCGTCTGTTGTCCTGTCCTCAGAGTGAAGGAGTTTGGGATAAGCCCTTCCGACATTCCCTTCTCCCAGGGGGGAGGCGGTCGCTCCGAGCTCTCTCCTACCTATGAGTATGATGACTTTGCTACCTCACCCAGCAGGTTTCGCTTTTTTCCACTTTTAAGCCTGTCTAATGCCAGACAGAGCGCTGATGAATCCTTTCTCTGTTTTTTTCTCTTTATTTCCCGCACTAATCATTTGTTCTTCTGTTTCAGTTCATTTCCATAAATTGCTTTTCATTATGTGCGTCACTTTTTTGATCCATTTCTTTTCATCCCAGCATAACAGTCATGTTTTAAAGGAATGATTCACTCAGAAATGAAGTCGTTTCGGGTTGAACTGTCCCTTTAAGCGTTTTCTGTTGCATAATAACATTGTTTTTGTTTGCTTGTGCCTTATAGACCTGACAGAGCTTGTCTGTGACACGTGCATGAACATCTGCATATGTAAAGAGGAGCGCTTGCCCTCTGTCAGTTCATTGGTCCATTGGCTGCCCGTGCACCGTGACATCATCACATGAATCTTTCATACGCTGATGTTGTGAATTGAGATGATGTTTGTGACTACAGGGTGAAGGAGTTAACCATAGACCCCAGTGCAGTGATGGACATTCGGTCCGGCGGACACTCGGTGAATCAGCTGGATGTTTTGGAAGCGCAGTGGGGTGTCGGCAGCTCTCCACAGAGAGACGATCTCAAGCTGCTCTGTGAGCAAAATGTACGAGCGTTACATCTAATACATCAGCCGAAGTAAAGCAAATAAAGCTTTTCTCTCAAAATGTGTTTTTAAATAAACATTACTATTAGGATAATGTTCTTTAAGCAAAAAGAGAAATACACTTAATACACGTATTTATGTATGTTTTTATACTGGTTAAATAGAGATATGTTTACAACGGTGCAGCATCAGAGTACAGTAGGGCAACACAATATATCAAAACAGTGACAATATTGCAGATGTGAATAATGCAATAGTTTGCAATAATTTGATGATTTAAATAATTAATAATTCGTAAAAATGATGAAATCCAGCACACTATCAATCCTCCTTGCTAAATATTTATTGATACATGCAATGTTTCAGTCTGCTGACCTTCATCGGACTCTAACGGACATTAGATCACAATAACTAATAATAATATACAAACACGTCCAATACATGTCATACAATTCAAATTAGCCAATTAAAATCTCATATACAACACATGAATTTTTTCGACATGACAGAAAAAAATACTCCCATTTAAACTCGATGAAGGTCAGACTTGCAAAATCACAATCCAGATGCTACAAATACACTGCAAAAAAATGAATTTCTTATTTAGCATTTTTGTCATGTTTTCAGTACAAATATCTCAAAATTCTTAAATCAAAATGCATTTTCATGATGAGCAAAATGAAGAAAATAAGTCAAGTTTTTAGACAAAATTTGTCGTTTTGCTCATCAAGAAAAAGCATCTTAATTTAAGAATTTTTAGATATTTTTGCTGAAAACAAGACAAAAAATATTTTTTTCTTGAAAATAATTTCTTGCAATGTAAAAACTTAATTCAAGAAAAACATTCTTATTCCATTGGAAGATTTTTTTTTTTTTGCTTGTTTTAAGCACAAGTTCACTTAAATTAAAAAAAAAATTTGTCTAAAAACTAAACTGATTTTCTATGCTCATCAAAAAAAGCATATTAAGAATTTTAGATATTTGTACTGAAAACAAGACAAAAAATTGTAAGAAAGTCATTTTTGCACATACTGTTTTTCCAGGTGTCCTGGGTTTGTTCATTAATATTTCATAATTTAAAATAGCTTACATTTGGGAAACACATGCAATGTCGATGCTAAAACTATACTGCAAAAAAATGACTTTCTTACTTGGTATTTTTGTCTTGTTTTTAGTAAAAATATCTAAAAATTCTTCAATCAAAATGTATTTTCTTGATGAGCAAAATGACCTAAGAAAATAAGTCTCGTTTTTAGACAGAAAAATATACAATTTAAGTGATTTTGAGCAACAGAAATCTGGCAATGGGATAAGTTTACTTTTTTCATAAACACTTAATTCAAGAAACATTTTCTTCTATTCCATTAGCAGATTTCTTTGCTTGTTTAAGGCACAAATTCACTTAAATAGAAAAAAATCAAATTGTGCTTAAGGCCAGCGGGGCAATCTGCCAATGGGGTAAGACATTTTTTCTTGAATTTAGTGATTTTTTGTCTTACCCCATTGGCAGATTTTTCTGCTTGTTTTAAGCACAAAATCTTAAATTTGATATTTTTGGTCTGATGGCTAGACTTGTTTTCTGAGGTCATTTTGCTCGTCTAAAAGCATCTTAATTGAATAATTTTTAAATATTTGTACTGTAAACAAGAAAAAAAATACTTAGTCGATTTTGCAATGTATATGTTGTGCATCCCTACAGTATGTGATGATGATTTATGGTTGTGTACAGGAAGAAGAAGTGTCTCCTCAGCTCTTCACCTTTCATGAGGTGGTGTCTCAGCTGGTGGAGATGGAGGAGCAGGTTCTAGAAGACCACCGGGCCGTCTTTCAGGTTTTTTAGCATTTTATTGCATTTGCACAAAGATCTGAGTTTTACACAACACTTGCAATTCGGTGGGCTGGAGATTTAAGACTTCTACATGTTAATGAAAGCTTGTCCTCTGTAACTTGAACCGGGAAGGTTTGAGCTGTGAACATTATCGTTTGTCTTTAAAATAAATGTGTTTCACGATGCTGTAGATCAGGGGTTTTCAAACCTTTTTGTCAGCTGAACCCCCATGACCTAAATTATTTAATTGAAGAACCCCCTGAGATTTTAACTAAATATTTAAATAATTTAATTTGCATGTTTAACTTTAAATACATTTAGTTTTTTTTGCTACGTAAAACGTATCTGTTCATTTTGCATGAGTTTTTTAATATATTGTAGTGTTGTGTAATGGTCACATGATGAACAAATAAAATAAATATTTTTGTTAATATTTAGATTTACATTTTATTATTTAATTGTAATGTATTAATTATTTTATTAACTAACCTGTTGCAACTCCCTCGCAAACCACCAGGGGTTCACAAACCTCAGTTTTGTGTCCATAAAGAACCTTTAACATTCAGTTTCACAAAAGCTTCTTTGTAGTTTAAAAAGGTCCTTTAGATTATAAAAAGATATGAAAGAAATGCTTTTTCTGTGGCATCGCTGTAAAAAACCTTGAGCTGGAGTGTCGCTTTAAGCACCTTTTCAGAGTTTAGTACTGTACATCTTTTTTGTGTAAAATAAAAAATAAGTAAAATAGCTTTTTAAAAAAATCTTGTGTTTAGGTTTATAATATTGTTAGAATCTTACTAAATAAAACAAAATGATTAAAAAGTATTGTACTTGTATTGTGTCCATAAATGATATTTTGACATGTTACTGTGTGTTTATTAGTGGTTTGCTGTTTTGTAGGAGTCCATACGTTGGCTGGAGGATGAGAAGGTGCTTTTGGAAATGACAGAAGAAGTTGATTATGACGTGGAGTCTTACGCCACTCAACTCGAGCAAATTTTAGATCAAAAGATCGACGTCTTAACAGAGCTCAGAGGTCAGTGTGTTTATAGTGATTCTCAAATACATTTCTGACCACAAAAACCAGTCATAAGTCACACGGGTTTATTTGTAGCAATAGCCAACAAAACATATATATATATATATATATATATCATTATTTATAATTATTCATTGTACATATTTACACTTTACTTTTAAAGGTGCAGTGTGTAATTTTCAGAATGATCTCTTGACAGAAATGCAAAATAATATACAAAACTATATGATCAGGGGTGTATAAAGACCTTTCATAATGAACCGTTATGTGTTTATTACCTTAGAACGAGACCTTTTTATCTACATACAAAGAGGGTCCGCTTACATGGAAGTCACCATTTTGTGCCGCCATGTTTCTACAGAAGCCCTTAACGGACATTTTTTTTGACTAAGGCGTCTCCAACGATGACATGTTTGTCCGGTGGCAGCTACCGTAGCTTCTCTATGTGTTTCAAAAGCGAGGGGTGAGCAGTGGGCTACGCCGTTGGTTGCAATTCGCAACCTCACCACTAGATGCCGCTAAAATTTACACACTGCACCTTTAATATTCAAATTGCACTTGTCAATTTGCACAGTCCTACTATTTGCACTTCTGGTACACTGCAAAAAATGATTTTCAAGTAAAAAAAAAAAAGTTTTCAGTAAAAATATCTAAAATTTCTTAAATGAAGATGCTTTTTCGTGATGAGCAAAAGGACCCAAGAAAATAAGTCTAGTTTTTAGACCAAAAATATCAAATTTAAGTGATTTTGTGCATAAAACAAGCAAAAAATCTGCAATGGGATAACCAATTTTTTTTTTATTTAGTGTTTAACAAAAAATTTTGCTTGTTTTATGCACAAAATCACTTAAATTTGATTTTTTTGGTCTATAAAGTAGACTTATTTTCTTGGGTTGTTTTCTCATCAAGAAAAAAGCATCTCAATTTAAGAATTTTTAGATATTTTTACTGAAAACAAGACAAAAATACTAAGAATTTTTTTCTTGAAAATCTTTTTTTTTGTTTGCAGTGTATTCCATTGGCAGATTTTTTTTGCTTGTTTTAAGCACAAATTCGCTTAAATTGTAGCTTTTTTGTCTACAAACTAGACTTATTTTCCTAGGTCATTTTGCTTATCAAGAAAATACATAATATTTTTAGATATTTTTACTGAAAACAAGACAAAAATACCAAGTAAGAAAGTCATTTTTTGCAGTGTAGTAATAGATGTTTCTATGGTCTTTATTTGGACAACTTTAATAATTTTGATTATTTTGCACCCTCAGATTCAAAACTTTCAAATAGTTGTATCTCAACCAAATATTGTCCTAAATTTTCCTTCCCAATTTGTGATTTCTGAAAACATTTGTTTGTTTGTTTGTTTTTGTGACAGATAAAGTGAAGTCTTTCCGTTCGGCCCTTCAAGAAGAAGAACAGGCCAGTAAACAAATAAACCCCAAACGTCCTCGAGCGCTGTAGCTCGACTTCATCACCAGCTCACGTTTTACTGCTTAAAGACCTTTTTAACAATCAATCACAACGGCTGTTTCTCTTTATCAGCTGTCAATGTATGTACATCAGTAACCTGCTGTAAGTGTTGTGAACGTTTCATCTACAAAAGCACATTTAAAATCCTAATTGTATAGAAAGTTCATTTCTGTTTTTACAAACGTTAACAATCCGGACAGCCGTGAAAGAGATCTCGGGTTGTTCGGTCTGTAAGTTAATGCATGCAAAAACCAGCTTTGATTGTACATCTGTACATATTTCATTAACATTATTCATGACATGCTTTTCAAATGTATATAGCTGCTCCTTCATTTAAACAAGAGTTTGCGTGTTTTTCCATTGGAGAAAGATCTCAAAATTTGTCTGACGTAGCTTGAAATGATTTAATTATAATCTAAAAACACTGTGCCTCGTTTATAACACATTCAGCTTGACTCATTTTTATTTAAGGTGGTATCGTATATGGGTAAAAAAGATAAGTTATAGAAATATTGCACATCCCTTGTTCCAATACAAACGCTGCTGTATTATCTTTGTTGAGATTTACAGAAACTGACTAGATGAACATTATATGTATGTTCTGGTTTTATTTAAAGACTTGTTTGAATATGATTGTAAAGGGAAGGTGTCAATATATGTTTGTGTTATTGGGATTTAGTTATATGCCAGTTAAAGCATTTCCTCAAACAACACTAAGTACTGTAAAGGAAGGCCATATTACAACAATACACTACATTTATGTGAAAGTACTTTACACGTGGCTAATCTAGATCACATCCTAGAACTTTAAAATGTCATTTGGTAAACTCTGATGAAATGACTTTTGTTACCGGATGGTGTTTTGTAATTGAGAACTACTGTATGTGAAAATGTTCACAGACATTAGACGACTTCGGGTCAGATCCGCGCCAAAGTCAGCAGCTTCGGTACAGATCCGGCCCGGATTCAGCTCCTGTCTGGGGAGGGTACGGTCTGTTTTTAAATGCAATTTATAAAAACTGTCAGTATTTTGTTTTAACACTTTTCTACCAAACAATTTCGTTTTCATGTCATTCTGAAAGAGGAGAGTTGTGAATCTGTGCTGTCAGTGTTCATGCAATGTACTGCACCATTATAAATAAACAGCCATCTATCAACTTCATTTTCATTTGTTCTCTTACTACATTTGGCGTCAACAATTCAGTTGACTTTTTTTACACGCTGCAAAAAATGATTTTCAAGAAAACAATTTCTTAGTATTTTTGTCTTGTTTTCATTAAAATATGGAAAAATTCTTAAATTAAAATGCTTTTTCTTGATGAGCAAAATGACCCAAGAAAATAAGTCTAGTTTTAGACTGAAAATATCAAATTTAAGTGATTTTGTGCATAAAACAAGCAAAAAAAATCTGCCAATGGGGTAGGAAAAATTTTCTTGAATTTTTCTTGAATTTAGTGTTTGAGAAAGATGTTCAAGATTTTTGTTGCTTGCCCCATTGGCAGATTTTTTTACGAAGGAGGATAAGGGCCAAGTTAAAATAAAAAAATAAAACCATCTCGAGATTAAAGTCATTAAAATGCGAGAATAAAGTAATTATTAACGAGAAAAGTCAGAATAAATATTATTTTGAGAATAAAGTCGTTATTTAACGAGAATAAAGTCGTTATTTAACGAGAATAAAGTCGTTAAAGTCTTAAAATTTCTAGAATGAAGTCAATTCAGTTTGGGCCTATTCTTTACGTTGTTTACTGCATTAAGACAGTGATATAAATACACTAAATTCACTTCACACTATAATATATTATTAAAGCATATACGGTCAAGCAGAAAAGCCCAGAATGTGCTCGTTTTCATTAAAGGTGCAGTGTGTAATTTTTAGAAGGATCTCTTGACAGAAATGCAAAATAATATACAAAAACTAAATTATCAGGGGTTTTTAAAGACCTTTCATAATGAACCGTTATGTGTTTATTACCTTAGAATGAGACGTTTTATCTACATACACAGAGGGTCCCCTTCCATGGAAGTCGCCATTTTGTGCCGCCATGTTTCTACAGAAGCCTTAACAGACAAACTTTTTACTAAGTTGTCTCCGACAAAGACATGTTTGTCCAGTGGCAACTACCGCAGCTTCTCTATGTGTTTCAAAAGCAAGGGGTGAGCAGTGGACTACGCAGGTGGATGCAATTTGCAACCTCACCACTAGATGCCGCTAAAATTTACACACTGCACCTTTAAAGGAAACAAACGTGCACTTTAGGGGTTTGTGTTCTTATTCTGTTTGTAAGTGATGCGACTAATTCGTGGTTAGTGGGTTTTTTTCTTTCTAAGCCGGTCTGTAAAATTATCTGCAAACACTTATTATTATTGTTATTTGGTGGATTGATTAAGATTTGTGTTACCATATGTTTACTATGAAAATATCATTGTTAAACTACAGTTACTATCAGACTTCTTTTTTGATGCAAAGCTCATCACAACATGTATGTAGCCCATCATGTGTGTGGCTCATCATTTCAAAAAATGATGTGTACGGCACAACATGTAACCTTATGTGCATCTTGCGTGATGTCAAAAAAGTGTCTGCTGCAGATGCATCAAAAGGGTTTATGATAAAAGAGACCAACCGTTTGCCAGATAGTCGCTTAATCTCATGTGTAATCTGAGTTTAGTGTTAAAGGGAACACAAAACTTTAAGATGTCAAAAAAGTTTGTCAAAGAAACATAGCTACATCCCTTTTGGGTAAAGCTATCAGATATTGGCCTAACTAGCAGGAAGGACTAGAAAAAACAAATAGTTATGTTTATGCATGAGGGGGTGTGTCCTTCAGCTTCATAATATTTATCATTAATAAAGGGAAAGCCTTTAAGACTTAATCATATGCAAAAAGCTTAATACGTTAAACCGACAGGTGAAAACTTTGCATATCATAAATAAAGTTGTTACAGGACAAAACTATAAAGCTGGCTTGAAAAAAACGGTTTAGATCATTTTATTCAAGTTTTTAAAGAGCTTATCAATATCTACATGCTACTGTCAAATATTTAATTTCGTATAATTTAAAGTGATGGTTTGTTTAAAAATAATATCATAAAGTCGTACCGTGGATGTTGTTGTTAACAATAGCAAAAAAATGCAATAATGTGCCAATTGCAAAAGCAAAATCTTCTGAGTTTACTACTGCAAGCAAAGAGTATACTTCTATACTCTTTGCTGCAAGGCACAGTGAAGGAGACAAACTGGGCATGCGCACTGGCGTCACAGCGGGAGTTAGATTTCAAAATAAATGTCCTCAGCTAATGAACGCAAAAACAAATCTCTGGATATTACAATTCATATCTTATTTATTTTTTTGTAGAAAAACGTAGCATTTTAAAAAGAGATTTATTCAAAATATTGTTAGATTTGAGGATCGTAAACAAAACACTTAGCAATTAGAAAAAAATAATAATTAAACGTTTTTTTAAATGGTTGGTTTAAATAGATAGGTAATGTAATTGTATTTATTTATATATTTTCTTTTATAAATATTTTAATGATTCTATTTATTATTACTTTTTATCTCTGTGAATGCTTGTACTGAAATTTGGAGTGATGTATGATAATAATAAAAATATTTGTGAATCGTAAAGATTTTCTTACAAATAATTTATTTAAGTGTAGTGAACGGTACATAAATTGTGTAGTGAACAGTACATTTATTGTGTCCTGTAAATATGTTTTTACGTTAGTTGACCATTACTCAAATACAACCAGCAGATGTCCTCGCCTCACAAAAAAAAATATAGGCCTATAAATTTTGTTTTTCAGATTTGTTTTCAAATATAGCCTTGATGCCAAGGTTTGTCACACAAAATTATCCACAACACAAAATCATCTTTGATTTAAAATCTAAATACTCTATATTGTATTTTCTAAAAAAAATCAAAATAGTAAATACTACATTTTTTTACTAAAATCATAAATACTAGCTGTAATAAGTCTATACAACATCAGTATAAATTATAAAATGACTGAATATAAACCAATCACATATAAAGCGGTTTAAATTTGTAAACGCCACGCGAGCCTGTGATGTCGTTCCACCTTAACAGCGCTGTTGTGTCTGTCAAAAATATGGCGCTACAGGAGAAACTCGCCCCTCCCTAAAAACACACGGAGCTCATCTGACCCACTGACAGTGAGAGAGGAAACTTTGGGCTGTCAAAAGATCAGAAGAGCTCCAGAAAGCCCTTCACGTCATATATGAGCTCCGTTTATCCCGCTTATAAGTGCCTCAGCTGTGAATGAATCGCGCGTGCCTCTGCTTTTAAAACGAGCAAAATGTCAGGGAACCCGAAATTTGTGAGTCCTTTCCACAGACCCCACTGTCTATCCGCCGCTGCCCCCGCCGGCCAAACCAAACTCACCCACCCTGGAAAAGCTATTTTAGCAGGTAAGTGTCGTTTTGTGCTTGTATCGTTAAAGTTATGCAGTGACTGATTCCAGATCAGCGTTTTTGCGCGGTCACGCAGGCTGTTTACAGTTATTTACTCCATTGATCCCCTACAGGACAGTAGACGAACATCTGAGTCCAGGCGAGTATTCACAGTGATGTGTGTTCATGTTAGTGTGTGTCTCGTGCACCCTGTTGCGTCACATCTGAATGATACAAAGTTTAAAAGAAACTTTGATACAATGTAACACTTTTGATTGTGAGGTCGTCAGCTGACTGTATCAGCAGTGTAACGTGTCAGTCCAATATTAGCTTGCATACATTAAATGTCTTCTGTTTAACAAATCCAAAAGGAATGCAACCGAATTTCACTTCAATTTTGGGAAAATTCTTTAAAGGTTCCTATTTAACTTCTGGCTCAATTCTAATAAAAATTCCATTTGCAATCCGCTTACATTCCTTTAGGATTTTCTTAAACCCGAGATACCAAATATTTATTTGATGTCTGCCTTGAACATGTAGTTGTTGTGTTTTTCCACTCTTTCCTGCAGCGCCTGAATAACTAGTTAGTGGGATTAATGTCTTGCCAGGGCACGTGTTACGTTCACAGCAGTGAGAGTTAATGGGCAACTCATAATAGTTTCATTCATATCTAATCATGTGCTGCATGTTTCTTGTCCCAGTCTCAGCAAAAACTCAGTGGTTGACTTTATGAGTGCATGGATTTTTTTGATGACAAAAGCATTTCGATGTTGGCATGCATAGATAACACAATAGCATGGAATGCAGTTCATGGCGAGTGTTTTTTAATGCAAATATGAGGTGTGTGTCATTGCTTATGGTAGGTGTCACATTTACCTGTCAGTCATAATTCATTATCTGTATGATGTTCAGTACAGTATTTTTATGATAATAATAAAAGTGTACTCGCATTCACAATGAATAAACCAATGGCTCAGCAAAAAAAAAAAACACACACAAAGATGACGGGTTAACATGTGCACACACACAAGGTCATTATTGCATCATATAGGCCATGTGTGTTTGACTTTAGGACAAAAAAAAACAGGATTAATTGCATCATTCATACATACTGTGCTATTGATCATGACCAATCATCCTTTACTTAATGATCCTAGTAGTGTTGTTTGTTTGCTGTCCGGTGAGCACTCGTATCTGACGTGACATTTGCCCTAATACTGATACATCAGGTGATTTCATGTGATTGTATGAGGAAGACCCAGGCTGTGTTTAAGGAAGAATGTGACCATGGTGTTGGGTTTCATGATGTCATAAAAGTAGATGATGTTGTCCGCGTTTGCACCCCTCCAAGCAGTTTTGATGGTTTGAAGAAACCAGCAAGTCAAACAAGTTAGATCAGATAAGATAAGAGCTCGTCAGGGATGTGTAAACCTGTGAAACCTGAAATAAAGTGTGTTTGTTTTCATCTGTGCTTTTTATTTAATGGTCTCATTCATTCATAATGGTCTCACTTGTGTGTATTTTTATATCTTCGAACTTAAGAAGGAAACAAAGTTGATACTTCAATGACAGTGAATGGTGACTGAGCCTCTCAGTCTGTAACTTTCATGTTCATTGAAAGAAAGTCATAGATTTAAACAACATTCTTGAGCAATAAACGTTTCCTATGAATTTTTGTCCTGAAGTCACATTTGAATGTTCATCACCTGTAGTTTTGTGCTTATTCGAATGAATGGCACAGTAGGCGTCAGCAAAGTTAAAAAGTAATTAAAGAGCAGGACGTTTGCGTAGTCACACCCATCTGTAACATAAAGATGGGCGGATCCAGTGGGAAGAATATATCCAACCAATAGCAGCAAGACTCTCCGCCCCCATCACTGCTGGCTGCTCATCTGCAGATGTGCTGAACTGAGACATTTAAGGAGGCGACAGATAATTGAGTTTTGCAAGAAGTACACCATAAGAAGAATTGCAGACACTTTATAGACATGGTGCTGTATATTAAACTTTAGTGCAAAGATCCTGCCGATTTGGAAACCTGAAAATCAAAGAGACGTGGGTTGGGCTCTTGTCACCCGGGTCATTAAGCAACCACTGAGAATACCCTTGAGACCCTTTTCTCAAACGGCAATAATACCCTGGCAGGCACTTAAAAGACTCAAGTAGTGCCTAGCAACCATGTAGCAAACTGCTCCAAGCACCTCAACAACCCCATACCAACATCCTGGCATTCTGGCAAAGTGTTTTGCATGGGCGATCACAGCTTGCACAATCAAATTCAGTTCTTATATACAATTGAGATGTTTTGTACTTTGCAATCATTATTATTGTTACAACCAAAGACGTATTGGCAGCACAATATATCATTTCGGCATTGACAAATATAGTCACATCGCAAAGTATTATTTCAAAAGGAAAGCAATTTCAGATGCCTTTATCAGTGGTACACCATAAAAAATGTTTATTAACTTATGCATTGCATATCTTTTGTATAGAAATGTAGGAATGCATAGCAAAACAAAGGTTTTCAATCATCCAGCATTTCTCATATGCAATAAACATCACAAAAAAAAATCAAAATCTTGTACTGTCAATCCTCACCAATATCATGCAGGTCTAGTAAAAAAGGGTTTTAAATTGTTACTTTGATATTAGTAACGTCGTCTGTGTTTTAGCAGGTGGACTTGCCGGTGGCATTGAAATCTGCATCACGTTCCCTACAGAATATGTGAAAACTCAGCTACAGTTAGATGAAAAGGCCAATCCACCTCGATACAGAGGAATCGGTGAGTGTTTGCTCAAATATTGATGCCTGTTATCATCTTATACACTCTTAAAGGTGCAGTGGGTAAATTTGAGTGGCATCTAGTGGTGAGGTTGTGAAAGGCTCAGTTCACTGCTCACCTCTTGCTTTTGAAACGCATAGAGAAGCTACGGTAGCCGCCACCGGACAAACATGTCATCGCCGGAGACAACTTAGTACAAAAGTTTGTCCGTTAAGGGCTTCTGTAAAATCATGGCGGCACAAAATGGCGACTTCCACGTAAGGGGACCCTCTGTGTATGTAGATAAAAACGTCTCATTCTAAGGTAATAAAAACATAACAGTTTATTATGAAAGGTCTTTATACACCCCTGATAATATAGTTTTGTATATTATTTTGCATTTCTGTCAAGAGATCCTTCTAAAAATTACACACTGCACCTTTAAAAGTAAATGTGCTTTATGATGCCATAGAAGAACCATTTGTTTCCATAAAGAACCATAAACATCTGAAAAACCTTTCTGATTCCCAAAAGGTCCTTTAGATTATAAGATTAGATTCTTTGAAGAACCTTGACTGAATGGTTCTTTGAGGAACCTAAAGTGTTTTTTTTTTGTAGGTGTGAAGAACCTTTGAATCACCTTTATTTTTACTAGTGTTTGTCATGAGCGTTGCATCAGTATTGTTCTGGGAGTTTGTCTGAAACTTTCATTGAAGTTGATTAAAGAATCACCAGCGTATCTGACGTTCACCTGGGTTTAAAGTTCAAGGTTCAGAAGATTCATTGAGATCAGAGCGTGTCGGCCATTGGACTTTAGATGCTGGCTTCTTTTCACATCACGCTTATCTGCACTGATTGTTCAGCCACGTTTGTTTGTTAACCAATAGTACAGCTGTGATCCACAGTGCCAGGTTTGGAGAGTCTGAGCGTTCACACCGGGCACGTTCTCTTCTGAACTGATGAATGATTTACTCGACTGCAGGAGATCAGCGCGAGAACAACCCAAAAGCTAAAAAAAAACGCTTTAATAATTCATACCCCCCCACGCTTTCTAATGATTTGCGTTTTGAATGTCCCGCGGTCTCAGATTGGAATGCTCTTTAATAATCTACTATATATTACAGCAGTAATAATGCTGTTGAAATGAAATCATGTGACTCTTGTATTTGGTTCTCATACAGTTGATTGTGTAAAGCAGACGGTACAGGGTCATGGGGTGAAGGGTCTGTACAGGGGGCTGAGCTCTCTCCTCTATGGCTCCATTCCCAAAGCTGCAGTGAGGTAAGCATTTACTGACCTTCTGGGACAAACCACCATAGTCCTGCGTAAGGTTTGATGCCTCTGCAAATTATTGTGCATACGTCGGCAGAAAGTGACTGTCTGATTGACATGAAAAACGACCAATCAGAGTTTAGTTTAGTTTCTAACGTTAATGGAAAAGGTTTGGAAATTCATTTGTTGTAAACATCTATGGTTCCTAGACTTTTCAAGTCCCCCAAAAATGGAAGAACATTACAAGTCTGGTTTATTTGTAACTAAAAATCTCAAACACAATTCATCCATTGCAGCCTGGTACCTTGTAGACTATTAAAATACTCTTGAAAAAGAGCCCATGCACATGCTGTCCTGGAACTTAAACCTAGTTTAAAATAAAGTACTCACTATATATATATTTATCCTTCATGTCCTCCGCAGGTTTGGGATGTTTGAGTTTCTTAGTAACAAAATGAGGGATGAATCTGGGAAGTTGGACAGCACACGTGGTTTGATCTGCGGGCTGGGTGCAGGTGTGGCTGAAGCTGTAGTTGTTGTGTGTCCTATGGAGACTATAAAGGTGTGTATGAGAATATTTACCTGATGATGGTGTTTTTATATTGCATTGATAGTTTGGATTGTATGCCTACACTGAGATTAAGCAGTACATTGTGTTCTGTTTATTATAATGGGATGGGAACTAGTTTAGTTAGTTTAATCACATCAAATTGCATACAGTGACTTTTGCAGTTTACATGCTTTACCAAATAAAATGCATTAAAAGATGGAGAATATTAGCATAAGTAATTGCATTTACATTTATTCATATAGCAGACACGTATACACTGTAAAAAAATATTTGCTCCCTTAATTTTTTTTGTTGAATCAACTTAGATTTACAAGTCATTTCAACTTACTATAATTTAACTTGATTAAGATGATATAAGTACACATAAGTTGTTATAACATTGTGTTATAACAAAGTCAACCTTGTTTGATAAGTTGCAAATCATCTCTTGTCAAGATAAATAATAGTAAGTTGAAATAAAAATTTTAAGGCAGCAAAGATTTTTTGCAGTGTATCCAAAGTAACAATATAACATGCGATTCATCTTAAAATGCAATAAACAAGAAATAAAATCTTTCATTCACAACATTTAGATATCAATAAATACGGCAAAAATATATTTTCAAATAGAATTTTAAAAAAATACAAAAATTACCAAAAATATATGTACTGAAATATATTGTAAAATATGTTTACAAAAATTTATTTTAACCAATACATTTTTTTGGCCATTTACGGTATGTATAATGTGGAAAAAATGTATATATAAATATATATTCACATAAAACTGATAAGAAACACTTTAAAAGTTACAACCCTGTAAAGATAACTAAGATTAAAATTAAATATATTTTCAACTGCAAATTATATACTTATAATTGTATACTGTAATAATAAATACATTTTATACAAGGAAAATACAA
Organism: Misgurnus anguillicaudatus; assembly: GCF_027580225.2. Taxonomy (NCBI): domain Eukaryota; kingdom Metazoa; phylum Chordata; class Actinopteri; order Cypriniformes; family Cobitidae; genus Misgurnus; species Misgurnus anguillicaudatus. Next base: position 39,612,483 of record NC_073348.2, read on the forward strand.
GTAAAATATGCAAATACAAGGAAAATATTTTTTTTCTGTATGGGTTGTGGATTCTTTTTACAAAATGTATTTATTTTAGCATTTATTTAAAACATATTTTTGGCCAAATAATTTTTTTTTTTTGCTGTATTGGATAGTATGACTCAGTACACAGAGAAATTAAGGAAAGAGAAAGTTTTTTTTTTTATTTACAAGATACAGTTAAAAGTTTAAATCAGCATTGACACAAAAATATTAGTTTATGGGTACAAATATATCTATATTTTTCAATTTCAGGTCAAATTTATCCACGATCAATCCTCAGCAAACCCAAAGTACAGAGGCTTTTTCCACGGTGTGAGAGAAATAGTCCGAACACAAGGTGAATGTTATACCGCAGAGACACCTGCTGGAGAAACACATTTATAACAGCAGATATATCTGAACCATTATACTCCAGCAACAATATGTGACCATATGAACCAGTTATTAACCAAATAATTCACAAATTATTGTTAACAAAGACTACAAACCCATCTACCTATATAAATAATATGTTTCCGTGTTCTTTTACTAGCACTCTTGTTGATGTATTTTGTAAATTACACTTATTTTACTGTGTTCAGGACTCAAAGGAACATATCAGGGTTTAACAGCTACTGTACTGAAGCAAGGCTCCAACCAGGCCATACGATTTTATGTCATGACCTCGCTGAGAAACTGGTACAAAGGTGTGTGAAACTCATCCACAGACATTATCACAGTCATGAAGTAAAACTGTTAAAGGATCAGAACTTATGAATATCTTTGTGTTCACTTTAACACTAGGTGATAACCCCAATAAGAATATTAATCCTCTTATAACCGGAGTGTTTGGAGCCGTTGCGGGAGCAGCGAGTGTGTTTGGAAATACGCCGCTGGATGTGATCAAAACAAGAATGCAGGTGTGGGATTAAATAGCCTCATTTATTAGACTGTGATGTTTAAAGTTATGCTTGCCAAAGAGATGTTTTTAATATTAATATTAATATTTAAAGGGATTAGAAGCTCACAAATATAAGAGCACCATTGACTGTGCCGTCAAGATCATGAGACACGAGGGACCAGCCGCGTAAGTCAAACTATCACAAAACATTATTATTTATAAGTGAAGTCCAGGTCACATTTCAAAATATGTTTTAATAATTTTCTTGACAATTAAACACACAATTTTACAGATGTATTAATAGGCTAATAGAAATTTGGATTCTTTTTAAATTTAGGGTGAAATTCATCCTTAATGTACAGTAACATCTATGTGTTCACTTTGATTTGATTTCTTCTCTCTAGATTCTACAAAGGCACAGTGCCCAGATTAGGCCGTGTGTGTTTGGACGTGGCAATAGTGTTTATAATCTATGATGAAGTGGTTAAAGTTCTCAACAAGGTTTGGAAGACCGATTAATGATGTTGATCAAACATAGTGATGGGCGAAGTCTGCCCCTCATGACATCATGCTGGTGTGACGACCGGGAACATTTACACAGGGGCCAAAATATTGACAACAACCAATTGAGTCACTGGAATGTGCTTAATTTTCAGTTTATTCAAGACCCCAACTAATGTGAGAAATACACCTCATACTTGAACATTAGATTTATGATAAATAAGATTTTTTCAGCTCAAGTACCAATTTTAAAGATAGATTTATTTAATGAATAGGGATAACTTAATCTTTGGGGAAGCAAATGGATTTTATAAAGCATTTTAATGTTGCAGAAATTTTCTTTTTACTTTTTAATAATAATTTGTTTCTAAAGTGCAATTCACTCATTGCAAACATTCCTGTTTCTTATTTTCTTTACCTCTAATGAGTGGGTAAAATTCACCATAAAAATAAAAAATAGAAACGCTGTGCATCTTAAAAAAATACCTTGGATGATCTAAAGAAGTCAAGTTATAAATAATAGTTTTATAACCTATAGTGGTACATATAACACATGCACTTTCAGATTTGGTAGTAATCCAGGTTGAATGATTATTTTAAGTGCCTATATTAATATAGTTTTTTTCTTTGTTGATTATACTTGTTTACATTAAGTAATTGCCATAAATTGCATTTAATTATTTCCTGCTGTAATAGCATTTCCTAATGACTTTAATATATGATTGTGTCTGAAATTTTGCTCTGTTTTGGGCTGGATTTGAATACATGTTTTAATACTTGTATGTGCATAACCACTTAACCCATATACTATAGAAACTCAAGTGATTTTTACTTAAGGGAGCGTCACCAAAGAGACAGATTACTCTATAATGGTAAATATAATGTTTACTTATTTGGCCTTAACTAAATGTACAGTAGTTAATAATGTTAAAAGGGTCAACAAATGTGACCAATGCTGTTTACTAAATGCCTTAAATATGATTCACATGATGTTTTTATGTTCCACGGTCTCATGCTGTCCTACCTCAAATATCTAAAAATAAGTGACTACATTAAAATCTCACTAAATCTTTGAGGGAAAAGTAACACGATATAAAAATAACATATAATGGATGACATTTTAAGAAGCGAATGTCTACTTTTCATCATTGCAATGTAAACCATAATGTAAACATTTCATATTTTACAAGTGTGTTAACTTATGATATGCAGTAGTTTTATAGGTTAAAAGTATCCAGGTAAGCGAACAGCTAATAATGTGTGCTGTTTACCTTTACCATGCATCATGTGTTGTGGTTATGGGATCATAAAAGTCTTTATTTTGCAGTATCCATCAGACTTCTGTTCATTGTGTTGTTGCCAAATCAGATGTAATGTATGTATATGCTTTTGTAAACGCAGCTGACCCATGTTGGGATGGAGAACAATACCAGATGTTAACATAGGATTTTATTTTGTGTTTCTGACATCAGAGTGCATTCCAGATGTGTGACCTTAAACATGCATTAATTGACATGTTTACAAGAAATTAAATCTGAGGACAGATCTAATGTTTAAGCATATTGTGCCTTCAGATCATGTTCTCATTTGGAATAAATGATGCTGACTGTGTAAAATGAGTCTGTCTTGTTTTTTCCCATACATTAGGTAGAAATAAAGGGTGTGCAAGCCATTTGAATGACCCCAATACAATGCACTTAACATTGGGATGTTTGGATATAAGTGTTTTGAAGGATTTAGGCTGCTTTTATGTCATTTTTTAAAAGACTTTTTTTTTTTAATGAACCATATTCTTTGTGTTTTTTGTGTCGAAATATGTTTTTTTAAGTTTAGATCAAGATTCAGATTTTCATAAAAATGAAATAAGGAAATTTTAGTGAAGTGACCTCAAAATTTTGACTGAAAATATATAAAATCTGTAGTGTTTGATATATTTAGAGAGGCGTATAAAACAAGATTTTCTCCCATGATATCATCTGTAATCGTTTTGTTCATATTTATATAATTTTATTACTAATACAATAATATGTCACATTTAATTATTTTATATAAGTTTACCCATACAGCAAAAAATATAGTTCTTTGGCCAATTTTTTTTAAATATATGCTAAATAAATTTTGTAGAAAGTAAAGGTTAATTAAATATATTTTTAAATTTGGAAATGTTTTTTGTTACATTTCTAATTTAACAACCCATATGGCAAAAAATATATTTTCCTGGCCAAAATATTAAAGTTGGTATAAAGTCTATGAAGTATGAAATATATAAATATGTATAGAATTATATGTTTGCAATTGAAAATATATTTAATTTGAATCTTTTAAAAACTTTAAAATCTTTTGTTTACAGGTTTGTGACATAGAAAGTTTTTTCTTCCAAATATATTATAAATGGCCTCAAATATATATATATATTTTTTTTTTCTAAATATTTCAAAATATATTTCAATATATACAAATAAATATTTTGTATATTTTTAAATAGGCCTATATTTAAAATTATATTTTAAATTGCCGTATGGGTATCTTAACTATAATTGTGCAAAATTATTTAGAATGAAAATATATATATAAATCACATGTATTATATAATAATTTATTATATAATTATGTTTAGATTAAGCAGATGCATAGTTCTGTATAAATGAAATATATTTATCATTTATCTCTATATTATTCTCCTCAGTGATGTGTGTGTGTATGATGCTCGCGCTCGTTGCGTTGACCTTGTCAAATGTCCCTTCAGACTCTCCGTACTCGCAGCTCTCATCCGCTCTCAGTAGATGAGCGTTTCATTTTAAGATGTAAATATTTGTTTGTTGTTTTATAAATAAATGAACAATGTCTTGGAAGGGGACGTCGAGAGGTTTTTATTTTAATACTGTGCTGTCTCTCGCGCGCTCTCTGGCTGCTCATCGGCCCGCTCCCATCGACAAGGTGAGAGATTCACTTCCTATTAGCATCTGAAGCTAACAGCTAACAACCAAAACAAAACGACATATAATACAAACTCTCATATTAGCGCTGCCTTATTTTGTTTATATTAAACTTTTCTGCCCTGTTAGTAATTAAAATCACACGAAATTACTTGTGAAGTCATTGATTTAGCAGTTCATCCTTCCCTTTACAAACCCTGATGTGAAGATATTTACGATATTATTATTATTATAAGTGTGCCATGATTTGGAGTATAGGTTAAATCTAACTATATTGTAATAATTAATTTGTTGCTCAGTTGTGTTACAGTTGTCAAGTCGCAGACAGTACATTATTGTAATAATTGTACATAATACATGAAGTAATGTAAAATAGTTGACTACATTTATTTATAAATATGTCAGTGTTGAATCATTCAACACAATTACATCAGTCACACCACACTTATATTTAAAATTTGCCCAGACAAGACTTTATTTAATTGTGAATAATATATTGAAAAACTTTGTTTCCAAAACTGTGTTATATATGATACTTTTAAAATCTGTATATAAAGCTTATATACATTTAGTCTGGCACAAATGTTTGGTTATAAAACCAGTCAGTCTTGATTTGCTTCTGTTTTTATGTTAATATCTGACAGAACGTGGTAAACCAGACCGGGTGGATCTTTACACAAAAAACGACATGCTTTACTACGTCTTTAAAAAAAACCTCATTGTCATTGAGTGTATGGCAAATTCAAACAGTGTTTAAAAGAGCTATTGAACATTTACTGTATATGATTAACTTGAGCTAAATATGTAAAAAAAAGTGCTCTCTTCTTGTTTATTTGCATGTGATAATGTATAGAGATTCAGGTGTGGTTTCATTACGTCCACATGACATTTGATCTTAATCTACTCCGAGGGAAACTTCTGTATTGGGATTTACTACTATTATTATTAGTATGTTTAAGAGATTTCATTATGCATGCATGGGTGATATTTAGAGAGGAACAAGTTGTGCCGACAAAGAAGAACTCCTCTAAAGTTCACTTTAGTGATGAAAACAAGTCTAATTTATTGGGAACATTATGTTAGGTCATAAAGTGTCATGGGGATTTTGGGCCTTTTTTACAGCTACATGGGCATGGCAGAGTGAATGCAAATGTTAACCAGAACCTCCTTCGGCAACATGTGCTTCTTGCCCTGCAAACATCTCTCAATCAACCTGCAATTTTCATGTAGGACAATGTGCCTACGGCCACACTGCAAAATGGGTGAAACAGGTCCTTCAAGCTAAAAATAATGAAATAATGAGATGATACACTGCAAAAAATACTTGAGAACTTTTGTATTGTTTTAAAAAATTCTTAAATTAAGAATGCATTTTCTTGATGAGCAAAATGACCTAAGAAAATAAGTCTAGTTTTTAGACAAAAAACATAACATTTAAACAAGCAAAAAATCACTTAATTCAAGAAAGATTAAAATAAAAATGTCTTACCCCATTGGCAGATATTTTGCCTGTTTTAAGCACAAACTCACTTAAATTGTATACCTTTTTTCCAAAAACTAGACTTATTTTCTTAGGTCAATTTGCTCATCAAAAAACACATCTCAATATAAGAATTTTTAAATGTTTATACTGAAAACAAAACAAAAATACTAAGTAAAAGAGTTATTTTTTGCACCGTAAAATGGCCTGCATGTCAAAAGTCTTGTTTTAATTAAAAACGAAAAATATCTAGAAAGTTCTTGGCAACAAAGTTATGGTTAAAGGGACACTTCACCCATTTGCATTAAGCTTTGTATAGTTAGAACCCCAGACATGTTTTTGAATGGTCATGCATAATTTTCTCAGTTGCCGCTGAGACAGGAGAAATACAGATTTCGGTGTTGCACTTCCTTCTTTCAATGATGTAAAAATCATAATTTTGCATCATTGAAAGAAGGAAGTCCAATATCTTTGTTGAGGGAGTGAGACTACAAATACCCCTTTTCTCGGTCAAATAGGCACCAAATTCTAAATGTATGTTACATTTCACCTACAAATATAACACACTTTCAATAAAGATTAATGTTTCTACGGGTGAAATGCTCCTTTAAGAAACTCACAACAGTTACTGAAATGTGAAAGAGATCATAGTGATGTCCTGCAGTCTCAGACATGATGAAGTACTTCTTACAATTTTGACAACTGAAAACTTTTTCTTGTAATCTTCTTTTGTGCTACAGTGGTTACTGTTCTCTTATTTTGAACACAGTGTTTACCACAAAATAAAGGTTTTGTTGAAGTGCTTTGGTTAAACACACTAGTATAACATTGATATACCCCCAGCTATTAGTCCTTCAAATTTTGAGTGCTGAAGATTTTTTTGAATCTCCACCATATATGTGTACTATAGGTTCAGAAGCTACAATGCATGTGTCCCGTGGACATCCGTGGTGTCTTCCAGTTGGATGAGAGGAGGAGAGATGCTGTGATCGCTTTGGGCATCTTTCTGGTGGAGTCTGACTTGCAGGTACTGGTCTCCTCTGTGAACAAGCATTGAGCCGTAGTGGGATACGCCTGGTTTAATATATTGGAGTGATTGATGTTCAGTTTACTTGATTTAAAAAAAAAACAGTAATGTGCATTTCTGCATTGTGTGTTTATGTACATCTACAGCACAAAGACACTATTGTCCCATATTTGCTGAGTCTGCTGAAGGGATTGCCAAGGGTGCAATGGATCGAAGAGTCCTCAGAGAGAAGAGGAAGAGGTTAGTAACTAAATCTCTTTCTTATCACATCTTGTTATTTAACGCTCCGCTGCTCATGAATGGAGGTCTCACTTGTGTTTTCAGACACGCTTCCTGTTGCCGAGAATTTCTCCTTTTGTTTGGTGACGATGCTCTCAGACGTCGCCCAGATAGACGAGTCCATGCGAATCCAGGTGCGCCATTGTCTGATGTTGATTCGGGAATTTGCTCTTCATTTTGTCCTCATTCATTTAATTTGGAGGGATGGAATATCAGAACATTTGTTACAACGCAGTGCCTTCGCTTTCCATTATGCATTAGCAGCCTCATTTAACACCATATTTCAGTAGTTCAGTTACACAAAATTTGAACAAACTGAATGTCATTGATAGATTCTTTTTTTTTTTAGATTCTGGAAGCTGTGATGAATCTCATGCAGGTTCTGGTGGAAACATGTCAGAACATTGAAGGTCAAGAAAAAGGTCTGTGTCTTCCTGCTGTGAGCACCACAACCGGATGAAATTACTTTTGTAACATAAGAACATTTAACAGTAAAGGGGCGTACACACCAAATGTAAATTCAACGATTTGCGCAAGTAGATTACATACAAAGTCAATGCAAAGACGTGAAAAGATGCGAACACGCACGGGACGAGGCAAATGGCACGATTGCCGCGAAAACATGTGCTATTCGCCTCAAATGCATCTTCTTGCCATTTAAAAATATTCAAGCGAAAAATGTGCATGATGTGAAGTTAAATCCCGCGAGTAATTTAGAGTGAGGAACGCGATGTGTTTGGTGTGCACGCAGCATAAGACTGATTTTATTTCACAGGATATATTTGTTTGGTTGATTGAATAGACATGTATATTGCATTATATTAGCAGAAACATTAATTTGATGAAACCAAACTTTTTAATTGCTTTGATATGAGTAACATACCAGAAATTTTTTAAGATTTTTAATATCATGTTAACTTTATATATTTATATGAATTTTAAAGATCCATTATGTCTGATATCTGCAGAATTCCAGTGTAAATACACTGTGCCCTGTTTGCTCGGGGCGGTTCGAGCCTTCGGCCGCTACAGCAACACTGAAGAGCCCCTGCTGTCTAAGCTGTTCCCGCGGGTGAACCCACAGCCTTTGTTCACAGAGGGGACTGAGGTGATACGACGGAGGTCCTTTAACGATTTCCGCTCCATCCTTCCGAGCTCTTTCCTCGCGGTCTGCCAGAGCGACACACTGCGCCGCAAAACCAGCAGCACGGCCAGCATCTCTCAGCAGGTATCAGTGTTCATTTATGTTTTACACCAACAGGGGACGTATGCGTCTTTAAATCGAAAGTGCAAATACGCTCAACCCAAATGGTGTGATTAAAAACTTGATTTCAATAAATGCTTAAGCATAAAAAAAAAATTCGGGATTGTCAATTAGCTGTTTGATGATTAATGATGTTGGGTTAAAATAAATGATCTGATGTTCGTAACGCCTGCTTTCTTTTACATAGGCCAGTCCTGAGCGTGCCGGTCTTCCTCCCAGTTCACCGTCTGACCCCTCTGCTCCGTCTGACCCCTCTGCTCCTTTTTTTGAAGGTAATTGTAAATAATATCTGAGTGTGTTGGTCCTGCTGTCATTGCATACTTTAAAAGTACGGACATACAACCCATTATAAAATTTTCTTATCACAGAGTCCACTGACGTGCTGTTTGCTTTCATACTAGGGCAGGTCAATATACACCGTAATTATCATAATATTGAAAATTTGCATACAGCAATATGAATATAGCAATAGTTAACTGAATTAGTGCTGCCTCACAATTAACCGTGACTAATCATTTGCAGAATAAAAGTTTTGTTTACATAATATAAGTGGGTGTATAATAATTATGTATACATGTATATAATTAAGAAACATTTGCATACATGTTTATATTTATATATAATTTATATTTTTTCTTAAAATTATACATGTATGCATGTGTATTTATATATACAGTACACACACACACATATTATGTAAACAAAAACTTTTATTCTGCAAACGATTAGTCATGACTAATTGTGAGGCAGCACTAAACTGAATGATTTTAACTCATTCACCACCAGCCTTTTTGAGAAGAGTTGCCCACCTGCATTTTTGTGATTTTAACAAAAGTTTCACAAAATTCCTTGCAGGAAAAAATATCTTCTATAAATATATAAACATACAAATTATATCAAATTAAAGAACACACCCTTTGCTTTCAAACAAACAATAAACAAACAAACAAAATGGGGAAAAAACTTTCATTTTATATTTACTTTTTCCACTTAATTTAACCACTGAAATATGGATATGGACATTTTGAGCAAAAAGCTTAAAAAATTGTGTTTTTGTAAAGGAATTTATGTTAGATATCAGACTCAGAATGACTATCAAACATAAAGGCAGTTAAAATAAATCATTAAATCTTTTTAACTTCCGTTTTTGATTAATTCGGTATTACACTTTCACTTTGAAATTCGTCCAGAAAGGCATATTTATTAGTTAAATATTAACTCATAATTGACAAGATAACTCGTCAATGGCGGGGAATGAGTTAATCTGTTAAAAATGTTATGTATAGACTGTTTCATCGGACGCACGTAATACACGTCTGTAAAAAAAAATCTATAAAGTAGATTTTACAAACTTTAAGCATTATCCTATCACATATTGCATAGTTTAGCATGTTAAATCGTATCATAATTTTCTACAATATAATCCATTCAGCCCTATTTTAAACATTATGCACACTATGTCATTGCAGCAGGTTTGACATATTGTTTTTGAAGTATTGTGGTTTGATCTTTGCATGCTATATACATAATGATGTTTGTGGTTAGGCTATGGATTTGATGAAATGCTTGTTGGCACGCAAAACTCTCCCAGGACTCAGAGATGTGCTTGTGCTTGATGTGTCTTAACCTGAATGCCTTTTCTCCAGCAGGTTCATATCTTCCGGATGGCAGCGCTGTAGACCCAGACTATTATTTCTCCACCATCAGCTCCAGTTTCTCCGTGTCTCCTCTTTTCACAGGCAGCAACAGTAAAGAGATTGACGTACCTCTGGATCTACTGAGACGCCTCCTGAAAATGGTCAGTGCTGGTTTTATATCTGTCATGTCATACTTGAAGCATGTGCATGTATTTATCTGTGTTTATCACCCTGGACAGGTGGAGCAGTGCGTGTCCGAGTCCTTTTTAAAGATGCTGGATCAGACAATGGCTGACGTGCTGGAGGTTTGTGTTTTTTGTTTGGAAACTTTAGCTTTGTGTTTGTTCTGTTGCATTAATCTGATTTGTTGTTTGTCACAGACGGATCCAGCAGCGAATCTCTTCTACAAGTCCTTTAGTGATCCGCTGTATGTGGCCATATTTAAAATGCTTAGGGACACCTTATACTACATGAAAGGTGAGTGACAAATAGTTACAGCTGACCCATAAATCTTATTATTCAGTCTGTCTGTGTGTGTGTGTGAAGTTAAATGAAACATTTTGCTGCCAAATGATGTTTTCAGAGCTCCAGACGTCGTTTGTAAAGGAGGTTCATGACTTTGTCCTGGAGCAGTTCAGCAGCAGTCAGTCTGAGCTTCAGAGGATTCTTCATGACGTGGAGTATCTTCACAATGAACTGAACCCGCTCAAACTCCGCTGTCAGGCCAACGCCGCCTGCGTGGACCTGATGGTTTGGGCCGTCACTGAAGAACAGGGTGAGTTTATCTGTCAGAGAAATCGCTGGTGTGTGATGTGACTCGTCTGATGTTGTGTTTTTGGTAGGTGCGGAGAACCTTTGCACAAAGCTGTCGGAGAAACTGCAGTCTAAGACGTCCAGTAAAGTGATCATCGCACACATGCCCCTCCTCATCTGCTGTCTACAGGTACGGCCCTGAGCTCCGCCTCCTCTCATAGGAAACAAACACTGAAACACATCTATGGCAAATGACACAATAAAGGGTTAAAGGCTTGAATGAATTAGGGGAGAAAACTGATTATATTTAAGTAAATTATTGAAACCCTAAATATATAGTAAAGTTTGTGTGTGTCTATGTATATGTTTGTGTATCTGTTTGTTTGACTGTCGATGTGTAAGTGCTGGTTTGTCTGTGTATGTGTGTTTTTATATCTGACTGTGTGTGTCTGTGTGTGTGTGTGTGTGTCTGTCTGTCTTTGGTTGTCTGTTGTTCTGTCTGTCTGTCTGTCTTTGACTGTCTGTCTGTTTGTTTGTCTGCCTTTGGCTGTCTTTGGCTGTCTGTTGTTCTTTCTGTTTTTGTCTGTCTGTCTTTGTCTGCCTGCCTACTTGCCTGTCTGTCTCTGTCTGTCTTTGTCTGCCTGTCTGTCTGCCTGTCTGTCTGTCTGTCTGTCTGTTGTTTTGTCTGTCTGTCTGTCTGTCTGTCTGTCTGTCTGTCTTTGTCTGTCTGTCTTTGTCTGTCTGCCTGTCTGTCTGTCTTTCTTTGGCTGTCTGTTGTTTTGTCTGTCTGTCTTTGTCTGTCTGTCTGTCTTTCTTTGTCTGTCTGTTGTTTTGTCTGTCTGTCTTTGTCTGTCTGTCTGTCTTTCTTTGGCTGTCTGTTGTTTTGTCTGTCTGTCTGTCTGTCTGTCTGTCTGTCTGTCTGTCTGTCTGTCTGTCTGTCTGTCTGTCTGTCTGTCTTTGTCTGTCTGCCTGTCTGTCTGTCTTTCTTTGGCTGTCTGTTGTTTTGTCTGTCTGTCTTTGTCTGTCTGTCTGTCTTTCTTTGGCTGTCTGTTGTTTTGTCTGTCTGTCTTTGTCTGTCTGTCTTTGTCTGTCTGTCTTTGTCTGTCTGTCTGTCTGTCTTTCTTTGGCTGTCTGTTGTTTTGTCTGTCTGTCTGTCTGTCTGTCTGTCTGTCTGTCTGTCTTTGTCTGTCTGCCTGTCTGTCTGTCTTTCTTTGGCTGTCTGTTGTTTTGTCTGTCTGTCTTTGTCTGTCTGTCTGTCTTTCTTTGGCTGTCTGTTGTTTTGTCTGTCTGTCTGTCTGTCTTTGTCTGTCTGTCTGTCTTTGTCTGTCTGTCTGTCTGTCTGTCTGTCTGTCTGTCTGCCTGTCTTTGTCTGTCTGCCTGCCTGTCTTTGTCTGTCTGCCTGCCTGTCTGTCTTTGTCTGTCTGTCTTTGTCTGCCTGTCTGTCTTTGTCTGTCTGTCTTTCTTTGTCTGTCTGTCTGTCTGTCTGTCTTTGTCTGTCTTTGTCTGCCTGCCTGTCTGTCTGTCTGTCTCTGTCTGTCTTTGTCTGCCTGTCTGTCTGTCTGTCTTTCTTTGGCTGTCTGTTGTTTTGTCCGTCCGTCTGTCTGTCTGTCTTTGTCTGTCTGTCTTTGTCTGTCTGTCTGTCTGTCTTTGACTGCATGTCTTTGTCTGTCTGTCTGTCTGTCGTTGTCTGCCTGCCTGTCTGTCTTTGTCTGTCTGTCTTTGTCTGCCTGTCTGTCTTTGTCTGTCTGTCTGTCTTTGACTGCATGTCTTTGTCTGTCTGTCTGTCGTTGTCTGCCTGCCTGTCTGTCTTTGTCTGTCTGTCTTTGTCTGTCTATGTCTGTCTGTCTTTGTCTGTCTGTCTTTCTTTGTCTGTCTGTCTGTATGTCTGTCTGTCTGTCTGTCTGTCTGTCGATTTATCTCTCTGTATGTCTGTATATCTATATACTTCTGTCTGTCTGTCTGTCTGTCTGTCTTTGACTGTCTGTCTGTCTTTGTTTGTCTCTGTCTGTCTGTCTGTGTTTTTTGTGTGTGGTTATCTTTGTGTGTGCTTGTGTATATTTGTCTGTGTATCTGTCTTTTTGTCTGTTTGTGTTTGTTTGTGTGGTTATCTTTGTGTGTGTGTGTGTGTGTGTGTGTGTGTGTGTGTGTGTGTGTGTGTGTCTGTCTGTGTTTGTTTGTTTGTGTGGTTATCTTTGTGTGTGCTTGTGTATATTTGTGTGTGTTGTTCTGGCTGTATGTGTTTGTGTTCGTTTATGTTTGCGTGTGTTTGTCTGACTCTTTGTTTGTGTCTGTATGTTTGTCTATCTATGTGTGTGTTTGTGTTTATCTGACTCCATCTGTGTATGTGTGTGTTTATTACAGGGATTGGGGCGGTTGTGCGAGCGTTTCCCTGTAGTGGCTCATTCAGTCACTATGTCTCTAAAAGAGTTTTTGGTGGTACCTTCACCCGTGTTGGTTAAACTCTACAAGTACCACAGTCAATACGCCACAGGTGAGCGCCACATCTCACCTCTTCATCCATCTTATATCTTCATCTTAAAGGAACACGCCCAGATTTTGGGAATTTAGCTTATTCACTGTATCCCCCAGAGTTAGATAACTCCATACATACCTTTCTCATCTCCATGCGTGCTGTAGCTCTGTCTGACGCGGCCCCCGCTAGCTTAGCTTAGCACAAAGTCTGAAAGTGAATGGCTCCAGCTAGCAAACTGCTCCCAATAAGTAACAAAATAACGTGAACATTTTCCTATTTATGTGTTGTGATTTGTATAGTCACACCATGTACAATTAACAAGGTGATTATTGGGAGCAGTTTGCTAGCTGGAGCCATTCACTTCCAGTCTTTGTGCTAAGCTAAGCTAGCGGGGCTGCGTCAGACAGAGTTACAGCACGCATGGAGATGAGAAAGGTATGTATGGACTTATCTAACTCTGGGGGATACAGTGAATAAGCTAAATTCCCAAAATCGGGGCATGTTCCTTTAAGCTTGTTCCAGCATACATATGAAACACCCAATTGATACACAAATATTAACAGTATCAGGTTAACAAGTTTATGAATCTTTATCATTAGCAGGTACTGGAGAGATCAAGATCCATGTGACCAATGAACACTCGCAGTCCACCTTCAGCTCTCACAGCAGTAAAAAGAGTCAGCCGTCAATGTATGAGCAGCTCAGAGACATCTCCATCGACAACATCTGCAGGTAAAACACATCATAGTTTTTCAAACACAGTGTCAACGTCTGATGCCATGTTTAAAACACAATCTTGTTGTTTGTCAAAGTTGTGCTTCATCCTACGACAGGACCGTTTGTACATAGTTCAGCCTCTCAGCTTTAGATAATGTTTGTCTAACAGAATTACATGCTTAACTATTTGTGAAATGAGTTGGGCCCACTAACTAATAAGTTACTAGTCAGTAATAAGTAACCTTTATTTTACCTTTTTGTATCTAGGGGTTTGAAAGCAGGTTTGATCATGGACTCAGTCATTGTAGAGGCTTTTCTCGCCAGTCTCTCAAACCGCCTGTACATCTCCCAGGAAAACGATAAGTATGTTATTTACTCAAGACTCTTAATTGTGTTTAAACACAACATGAAATTAAATAAATGTTATTTTATTATCATTATAATCATTTATTAAACGTCTCATGACAAGCGTACATATTCTTTAATTGCTTTGAAGTTAGAAACATGTTTGTGTTCCTCTTCCTCAGAGAAGCCCACCTCATTCCCGATCACACCATACGAACATTAGGACACATTGCTGTGGCTTTGAGAGACACTCCACGTGTTATGGTGCCCATACTTCAAATCCTTCAGCAGAAGTTCTGTCAGCCTCCATCACAGCTCGATGTCTTAATCATAGACCAGCTGGGATGTATGGTCATCACGGGAGATGTACGACATCATACGGGCAAATTTGTTTGATATAGATACGTTTTCGTTTCGGTCCGACGGTGCTAACCTTTAATCTTTTGTTTGATTCTGGCAGCAATACATTTATCAGGAAGTGTGGAACTTGTTCCAGCAGATTAGTGTGAAGGCCAGCTCGATGGTCTACTCCACCAAAGACTACAAAGATCATGGATACAGGTGATACAAATAATATTGCAAGTTTCACTTTCCGTTGACTTTCCGTTTCACTTTTTTTTGTGCATTTTCCGTGTATTTTCCGTAATGTCTGTGTGAAAAGGGCTAAAGTTAACTTTCAACACCCCTGAAAGACTTCAGTTGTTTTATCATGAGGTCACTATTTCAACTAGTAACATTGCATCCTAACATGTTTACAGACACTGTTCTCTGGCCGTGATCAACGCGTTGGCCAACATCGCAGCGAACCTGCAGACGGAGCAGATGGTGGATGAGCTGCTGGTGAATCTTCTTGAACTGTTTGTGCAGCTGGGACTGGAGGGCAAACGGGCGAGCGAGAGGGCCAGCGAGAAGGGTCCGGCCCTCAAGGTATCACCAATAAAATCAAATTAATTCTCTGTTGCGTTATAAGAAAAGAAACTAAATAGACATTGATCTTAAAAACATCAGCTGTGCTAGACAGTCCTGTGGGGTCTTGTTCATTATATAAAAAAAACATATGATGATAAAAAAGTGAAAGTGAATGCAGGATAGAAAGTGTCACAGTATTAATAAAATCTGACTTTACGTTTAATTATTTTTGTTGTTTTTGGGGAATTTGTCTAATTGGCTTTTATCATCAGGCATCCAGCAGTGCTGGTAATTTAGGAGTTCTCATTCCAGTCATCGCTGTGGTAAGAGACGGTTTATAGAAATCTCTCTGGATGTATAATAAAATGTGTTTAGTGGGTAGCTGCATCTGATCGTATGTGTTGTTTTTAGCTGACCAGACGTTTGCCGCCCATAAAAGAGGCCAAACCGAGACTACAGAAGCTCTTCAGAGATTTCTGGCTTTATTCGGTTGTCATGGGCTTTGCTGTTGAGGGATCAGGTCAGATGTTTGTCATGTATTATTTACATTATCTCCATTTTATTCTGAATTTTTCAATAGATGATTGTGTTATTTTTCTGTACACATGTTAGTTGTGTTTCGTCAATGTGTTCTTCAGGTCTGTGGCCAGAGGAGTGGTACGAGGGAGTTTGTGAGATCGCAACCAAATCACCGCTCCTGACGTTCCCAAGCGGAGAACCTTTGCGCTCCGAGCTTCAGTATAACTCGGCTCTGAAGAACGATACTGTTACACCGGTACTACCATTCATTATGCGCTTTATTGGAAGTTTTAATAAATATTAGCGTATGGACAGTATTACACAGAGTGACAAAGATAGAAAAAAACTAGTTAGTATTAGTCGATACCATTATGTTTAACAGTATCTTTAAATCAGGGTTCCCACGGGTCCTTAAAATCCTTGAAAGTTTGTGTATCTGGGGGGAAAAATTCAAGGCCCTGGGAAGTTTTTGAAAATGTACAATATACATTGCTATTAATGTTTATATCTTCTGTATGCGAATGTTTATTCATACCAAAATGCTTTTTTGCATAGTTGTGTTTGACGCATGAAAACGTCTCGGGTTACGTATGTAACTGTTGTTCCCTGAGAAGGGAACGAGACGCTGCGTTTCCATTGCCATACTTCCTGCGTCCTTGTAATGTCGTCTTTGTCGTTAAGCCTCACCATTGGTTGAATTTGATATACACATTCAGACGCACTTACCCCTGGAGGCGTCTCCAAAGTGTCACCATAGTGACGCAGCGCGAGTTCCCCTTAAAAGGAAACTGTAACAATGTATCTTAAAAGGTAACACAATGTAACCTTGCTCTCACTTGAAATGTGTCCCCACTTTTATTCCTTGAATTTGAGGGTATTGGATCTGGAAAGTCCTTGAAAGGTCCTTGAATTTGAAGTTAACTAAGGTGTGGGAACCCTGTTAAATGTGGTTTATTTGAAGTAGAAATAAAAATGTGTACATGTGTTGTATTTTTAGGCTGAGCTGAATGATTTGAGGAGCACCATCATAAATCTCTTGGATCCTCCTCCTGAAGTCGCAGCTCTCATTAATAAACTGGATTTTGCCATGTCCACTTACCTGCTGTCTGTCTATCGGCTGGAATACATGAGGTATGAAAGTCTGATGACATTACGGGTTTATCAGATCCTACAGCAGAAAGTCACATGATCCCTCATTTCTTTCACCTCAGGGTGTTACGCTCGCTGGATTCAGATCGATTCCAAGTGATGTTTCGCTATTTTGAGGACAGAGCCATCCAGAAAGACAAATCAGGCGAGTTTGACCATTAACACATAAAATCAGAATTTAGATCAAAATCACAGCACATTTGAGGAGATAATGATATTAAACGAGTGCTCTCGGCACGTATTATTCGATCATTAAATACCTTTTCTCTTCAAATCCACTTAATTGGGTCAATCAGAAATATCGTTATGTCAATCAGCATTTTGGACCAAGGCAGAAATTTGACATCAATCAATCAGCCACCAAAAATGTCTTCTCATGTGGGTACGGAGAAAATGAAAAAGCTTCAATATTTCTTTTTTATGTGTGTGTTTTTTTCAGGGATGATGCAGTGCGTCATTGCAGTGGGGGATAAAGTTTTTGATGTATTTCTACAAATGATGGCTGACAAGGTAAATGAATCCCACGAGGACGTTTCTATTTTATATTAGGGCTGTGCAATTAATTGTTTTCAATTTTTTTTTTCAATTTTGATTTAATTAATTACAAAAACAAGATAATGGAGGTAAAACAATTACTGTGCAGTTAAAATATAAATTGTACGCCGCTGGACAGATGTGTTTGTAAGGCACTTTGTATGCACCACTGCTTTGACGTGTAGCCTATTGTAACACTTACTAAATTAAAAGATTAAAGGGGACATATCATGAAAATATAAATGTGCTATAATTGGGTCCCCCAGTGCTTTTATCAACCTAGAAAATATGATAAAGATCAACCCAGTAACTTAGTTTTGGTAAACCATTCTGTGCAAGCATGTGAAAAAATAGGTTATTGAAATTTGTCTTCCCTTGTGATGTCAGAAGGGGATCTTATTATAAAAATGCCGCTCTTTAATCTGCACTATCCAACCACGGCACTGCCATTTAGTGCAGAGATCAGCTCATTTGCATTTTAAAGGACATACCCAAAAAATGGCACATTTTTCTCACACCTACAAAGTGACAATTTTAACATCTTATAATAAATTATCTATATGGTATTTTGAGCTAAAACTTCACTTACGTACTCTGAGAACACTAAAGATTGATTTGACGTCTTAAAAAGTCTTGTGAAATGTCTGCTTTAAATGAATGCATGTTTTTAAAGTCACTGAGTAATCATGGTTATGATTTTTAACAAAATAATCGAGATTTCTTTCTTTTTAGCCCAAGACCAAAGCTCATGAGGAGGAGTTAGAGTGTCATGCTCAGTTCCTATTGGTCAACTTCAACCACATTCACAAGAGAATCAGACGGGTCGCTGACAAATATCTGTCGGGTCTTGCGGAGACGTGAGTTCATCTCTGTTATGCCAAGACTGAATCTGATTTCACATTCATAATAGAGAATCACAACCTATCCTCTAACTTGTACAACCAAATCGGTCGTTTGTCACTTACCTGAAATACGACCCACAGGAGCGTTTTCTAAATTAGCGCCCCTACTGGCAGCAGGCGATACAACGGAAACTTTCCCTTAAGGCCCGGGATACACTGCAGGATTTTTGCACTCCTATAAGACACTGTGTGCGACATGGATCGTTTAAACGTGGGTACGACAAGCATGTAGACTGTTGGATGATGACACCTATTGAATCCGAGGCTGCGATGGCTGCGGCACACGTTAGCATGCTTTACCAGCATGCGTTAGTTATAAACAAATACCGGTACGCAGGTCGTAGCAGCAAACACAGTGTGTGTTGATCATACTGGACTTCTGACACTGTCAAAAGACTTATGTAGGCTATCTTTGGACGCAAGACCCGGAAAACGGACGTCTTTCACAAATCGACATAGGACAACCGATGAAGACCCACGATCACAGAAATCGGCACGATTGTTTCACGATGTCAATCTTTCGTTTGGGATACCCAAAAAGTGTGTACAATGAACATGAATTTTCTCCAATGAGGGAGAGAAGGGGGCGGATTTGGTGGGATGTTTTTACGAATTACGCCACAGCTCTTATATTTCCTGTGAGCAGACAGTGTTAGTCAATTGCATTGGATATTGAGAAAACGACTTCCTTTATTTTAAATAAGCCCAAAAAAACGCAACCCGTGATTTTTTTTAACGCGACTTGCCAAAATAAGAAGCCCAAAGTCTTATAAGCGGACATGGCAACTCTGATGACCATCAGAAATTCCTGTACCTCAGTGTGTAGTCTCGCTTTCGATCCCAGGCAGCATGTACACAAATAAAAAGTACGCTTTAAGTGCTCTGAATATCGCTTATTGTGCTTGAATGCAAAAGCAAGTTTTGTGAATTAAATACTGGAAAATTTATTCACATTCATGAACCCGCATTTTGATCGGTGGTGACTGTCATGCGTTTTTTATGCCCACCAGAGGGCACCTAAATTTAACTATAGGTCATTTAAAGCCGCTTTCACAAACAACCTATCTGGTCTGGTATTTTGGAGGACAGGTTCATTGTTATGCAATCCATTTCTGACATTTACAGCAAATTTTTTTGTGTCCTACCTTGAGCTTGAATGATGGGATGTTTTAATGTGGGTTGAACCAAGTGTTACTTGTGGTTTGGATCAAAGTTTGTATTTCATGAACATTTAAGATGCTCAGCTTTGTTTTGGGATCTCATTGTGTCTTTGATGTTGTAGTTTTCCTCATCTTCTGTGGAGTGGCCGCGTGCTGAAGACCATGTTGGATATCTTGCAGACTCTCTCTCTTTCACTAAGCGCTGTAGGTTTTGTCCGCATTACTAAGAGCTACATTATAAATATTCATAAATCACGATTAACTTGCGCTTTCTTTTAGGACATACACAAAGACCAGCCGTATTATGACATACCTGACATCCCGTACCGCATTACAGTGCCTGATACATACGAGGCCAGAGAGGTACATCTGCACCACTTCTGCTTGCATTGTTCAATAGTCTTTTCTCTCTTAACAAGTTATGTAATGTTATATGTTTTGTGTAGAGTATAGTGAAAGACTTTGCCGCCCGCTGTGGAGAAATCCTGAAAGAGGCCATGAAATGGGCCCCGTCGGTCACCAAATCTCATCTACAGGTCAGAATCTGATCACCAGTATAATCCTCTAGGATTTTTAAGCAGAGCTGATAATAGTACCTTTGTGTTTTGCAGGAGTACCTAAATAAACATCAGAACTGGGTATCGGGTTTGTCCCAGCACACGGGTCTCGCCATGGCCACAGAGAGCATCCTGCACTACGCTGGATACAACCGACAGAGCACCAGTCTGGGTGTAAGATGATGGACACAATATGTGTTTACGAAATGTTATTTATTTCCAAATGAAACTGGAATGACGAACGAAATGTAGGGTGGGATTTGGCATGATGGGTTATTGAAGGAATATGTCAGCCATTGAAGTTGTTTCAGCGACAAGTAAAACCAAGACTTCATTCTCTCTGTTTTTTCAGACCACTCAGCTCACAGAGAGGCCAGCATGTGTGAAGAAAGACTATTCCAACTTCATGGCATCTCTCAATCTAAGAAACCGCTATGCTGGACAGGTGCAGACATCTCTCTATTTAATGCTAAATGATCAAGTAGGCTGATGCGTGTGTTAATACGATGTTCACGTGTGCAGGTGGCAGGCATGATTCATTTCTCGGAGGCCACGAAGAGCACGTCAGATCTGAACAAGCTGTTGATTCGTCAGATGAGTGAAGCTTTGGATCAGAGTCAGCCTGAGATCTTCACTGAAGCCATGTTCAAAATGGCCGCCCTGCTGATCAGCTCCAAAGGCACGTCAAAGACTTTAAGATCATATCAATTGCAATAGTAATATTAAGTGAGTTTTACATTGTTAGATGGAGTCGGTTTTGATTAGGGTTTTTTTTTCATCCATGTAGAGTGTGATCCCCAACTACTACATCACCTGTGCTGGTCTCCATTAAAGATGTTCACGGAGAACGGTATGGAAACGGCTATAGCCTGCTGGGAGTGGCTGCTGGCAGCCAGGACTGGGCTGGAGGTCCCGGTAAGAGACTTGTGTGGTGGTTTTTATTGGCTAATGCTGATATCAAGAAAGCAATGTGGCCGATATGAGGTTATGTATAATGCTGCGTTCAGACCAGACGCGAATGAAGCGCTAAGTGCAAGTGATTTACACGCGATAGACATCCTCCGGCGCAATTTGTGCGAATAAAGTGATTTGCGCGAATGATGCGTTTGCGCGAATGACCCTATTTGTGCGAATGGCCCGATACGCGTGAATGGCCCGATTTCCGCAAATTGAGCATTTTAGCCGTTTGACGTGCATAATGCATGATTTGCACGAATCGCACAAATTGAACACGATAGACATCCTGCGGCGCAATTTGCGCGTTTAAAGTGATTTGCGTGAATAAAGTGATTTGCGTGAATTATGCGTTTGTGCGAATGATGTTTTGAGCGAATTTCCCGATTTGCTTGAATTTTCCGATTTGCGCGAATGGTCCGATTTGCGCGAATGGCCCGATTTGCGCAAATAGAGCATTTTAGCCCTTTGACGTGCGTAACGTGTGATTTACGCAAATCGCACAAGTTGAAAAATCTGAACTTTGGCAGATATTCACGCCGCTTTAACCAATCAGGAGCTTGCTCTAGTAGTGACGTGATTACGACGTAGTGAGAGGAGGCAGAAATACTAAACAACATGGAGGACAAAATCATCGTCGCTGGTGGACACCCGGAGCTGTACAACACATCTTCGTATTTTATAGAAACAGGAGTAATAAGATCTTGCTTGGAAGAAAGTGAGTGAGGATGTTGGATAATCTGGTTTGTTGGAAAAAAGGCTCTTTAGTCAATTTGAGCTATACATATTGAGACTACAAGCTAGCAAAAGCTGGCAAATTAAGCGTTTTTGCATCTAAATTACATGCGTGAATTAGGGTTGCCGCGGTGACAGAATTTTCCCACCGGTTAATCGGCGCGTCACAAACCCGGTAATCCCGGTTTCACCGTGTGGGAGGGGCTTATAAATGCGCATTCAGACGTGCACATTTTACTTTCACTTTTGAATTACGCAACTGTTTAAATGCAGTGCTTGCGTACGCTGCGTTAAATCGCATATGAATTTGCGTGCAATGCGAGCGCAACAGCTGGTTTAATTAAGTGCTTGAGTCAATGTGTGCAGGTAATTCTCACAGAACCCGCCAGTCCCAAGCAGAGCAACCGGCTACTTCGCCATATAGCGCTGCTTGAATGATGGCTTTATTATTTTTCTTGATGAAAAACACAAGAACAAAACGATCTTGGTTATTTTAAACATCATATATGTATATTAAAACAACAACGAGTAAGCACGCGGCTTCTGTCATCATCTAGTCAGTCAGCTTGCCTCACACACTCTGACAGGAATAAATGAAATCTGACACGCTGCTCTGTGACGTGACGCGCGTTCAGCTCCGCTGTCAGCATACACACTCAGTTGTAAGCGTTTGCTCTCTCTAACGAAACTAAATGATTTAATTACACGAAAATATCAAAACGACGGTGAAAGACGGTGTCGCGGTGGGCAAGTGATCTAACCGGTGAGAGGCTGAAGCACCGGTTATCACCGTTTCACCGACCATCGCAGCAAGCCTAGCGTGAATTACCTCAAAATGTTCAAGCATCCAACTACGTGCGAATAGCGTGATTTATTTGCTTCATGCGCATCTGGTATGAATGCACAGTAAGACTTTGCTGAGTTTTGTTTGATGTAACGCAAGCTAACGTCACATTAAAAAGTAAGTAATGATAGATCATTTTACTGTATGTTATAGATTGAGTGTATTTCATTTTATTTTCATAATTTAAGGAACAAAAACATTTATTGGCCAAATCTGATAATAAAATATATCAGCCACTACAATATACCGGCCTGTCAGTAGTATATATGTTGGGTAGTCCATATGTGCATATGCATTATCTGTTATACCATGTATAGCTGTTACACAGATTTAAAAAAAAAATGTTTTTCTCCACTGTTCTGGTGTCAGTTCATGCGGGAGATGGCCGGCGCCTGGCAGATGACCGTAGAACTGAAGATGGGGTTGTTCTCCGACACGCAGGTTGAGGCCGACCCCCTCGCTGCATCAGAGGAGAGCCAACCAATCCCCTGTCCCCCTGACGTCACGCCTCACTACATCTGGATCGAGGTTACCGGCTGTTAACTTGTTTATCCGTTGAAGCGTATAGGCATGTTCATAGCAAGCCTGTCATGAGAGGACTTGATTTACACTCTTTTAAAGCTACTTTGATACACAACAGATATAGCCTTTAGTCTCCTTGAGAGAAAATCTCACCTTTTGTTGGGGGTCGCTCTTGAAAAATACGTCACTGTTTCACAGTAAATGCTATCGGTTGGTCAAATGTTACTGTGAAATTTCTAGAAATTACTGTAAAATATTTAAATATATGTTTTCTGTGCAAACTGATGTCACTTTGCGCAGGCCCCGCCCACAATCGTCCAAAGTCTTAATTTCTATTTAAATCTTCTTTACATAATTCATTACTGCACGTTCATTATCAAAATGAAGTAAGGTGATTGCCTTATTAAAAACTGTGTGCGTTTTTGGTATAGATAACCGTAAACGAAGGGAGGGAAGCAGCAGCTCATTTGCATTTAAAGAGACATACAGCACTTTTTCTGCACACCCATAAATGCACTTTTTAACGTGGTGTAATAAATGATCTGTAGGGTATTTGGACCTGAGACTTCACAGGCACGTCCTCGGGCACCCCTGGGACTAATATTAAATCTAAAAAAAAATCATTTTAGGTGACCTTTAATTCATCAAAAAACATCATTGCTAAGCTCTAAAGCACCTGAGAAATTAGATAATCTGTCGTACACATTTCATGTAATCTTAGAAATGAGAAAACTTGCACTAATTTGATTAATTTGTTTTGGTTACAAGTATTAAACTGTTGCATGTACTTTCAATCAAACAGTTCCTGGTACAGCGGTTTGAGATCGCCAAATACTGCAGTGCAGATCAAGTGGAGATTTTCGGCAGTCTTCTGCAGAGGTCGCTGTCTCTCAATGTCGGGGAACCAAAAGGCAGTTTGAACCGGCACGTGGCCGCCATTGGTCCTCGCTTTAGGTCAGCAAGAACACAACTGTCTTTCACTTCTTTATACCTCTTTTTTTGTGGTCCGTCCCATAAATACAAGCAGAAAATGATACTACAATAAGATCTCATGATATTTTCCTGTGTACAGGTTGTTGACGCTCGGACTTGCTTTACTGCACTCTGACGTAGTGACCAACGCCACCATCCGCAATGTCCTCCGAGAAAAGATTTACTCCACCGCCTTTGATTACTTTAGGTAAAACACTGCATGTTTTAGTACTTTATTATACTGATTTCTAGAATACCGAATTGTGATTGGTCAGTCAGATATTTTAATGATATAATGTCATCTTTGTTTTTCAGCGTCGCGTCCAAGTTTCCCACGCAGGGGGACAAGCGTCTCCGCGAGGACATCAGCGTCATGATCAAATTCTACGCCAGCATTCTCTCTGATAAGAAGTACCTAGCCGCTAGTCATCTCGTGCCACCTGGTGAGCTCGGTGCCAATCCCCCTCAAAGCTCCCTGTCCACGGGAATTTTCGGATCGCTAATCGTTTCCAGCACGTCTCCGATATCGATATTAAGTAAGCCTCCCTCGCCACAACAGCGCAGGAGGAGCATGTTAATGCATTTCAAATTTGCATCCCGCAAATTTGAAACCTCTGCTATAAATGCACGCCAGTCATCCCGGCTGCCCTATTTATCAATTTGTCGCTGGGCGCAAATTGAGAAATGGCTCCGCCCCGTCATTCCTTCCCTTGTACCGTCATCACCCTCTCTGTCCATCGTAGAGAGCATTGTGTCATCAGTCTCATGTTAAATGCATGATCATCACAGTATGAGGTGTAATTGACCACATTCGTCCCGTCCATCGTGTGATTTGTTGCATCATCAAACAGAACCACCAGTCAGCTGCTTCGCCTCATATTTATTCGTCGCATGTGTCGTTTGTAGAGCTTCATTTTGTGTCTTAATAATTGAATAAATGTAATGGAAATGGAGAAAGTGCTGGAATGATGAAGTAAAGAAAAGTTGACTTAACCCCCAAACCTGAAAATTTTTTAAAGAAAAAAAGTGAATTAAATATAAACTCTGTTTTCATTATGCAAAATTAATTGGGGTAAACTGTGACCCAGATACGATTCATCCCATGAATACGTTTGAAGGAGAATCCATTCAATTGCGTAACAATGTGTCGTTTCGCAGATAACCAGGATCCGTCTCTGAACAGTCTGTCTGTGATGAACGCAGCCGACCCCAGGAATAACATGGACATGAGCGTGGGAACCCGGCAGCAGAACGCTCAGGGATGGATCAACACCTATCCTCTGTCCAGCGGCATCTCCACCACATCCAAGAAGTCAGGTATTGCTTGAACACGCCACTGTGTACTGTTAACATGATGCGACTATCCATCGCCTGCCAAGCCGTGTCCTCTTTTTCTAAGATTTATCTTAGACCAGGGCCCTACAATCATCTTTATCCGGCTTCGTTTAAAACCAGCACGGTTACTTTAAATTGCCTTTCCACTGTACATGACAAATGACAGCCGATAAACCAGAAGGAGAGTTGGAAAGGGGCTGCGTGGGATCCCATCCATCTGCGCGTGTAATTTTTGGATCCAATTTGAGCTTTGGATGCATAAAAAAAATTACTATGAGTACAATGCATGCGACACGCCATCCGGATGTGATGTACTTCAGTGTGTACCAATCAAAATACTGTGTGCAAGGTGAAAATTATTAATCCATTTTTGATTACATTTATCAGTAAACACTTGAATCCTTTAAAAATGATTGATAACTGATAAGTAAATCATTAAGTATAAATATATTCATAAATTTAAAGGCTCTTGCGCTGGGATGAGCTTCTCTCCCATGTTGACACGGATTTACGATTAAATGGACATTTTATTACGACAGCCACTAGGGGGCGAACTCCAACAGTCGTGTCCAAATGTAGTGTACAGTGAAAAGGCGGTTTAGCCTATATATCTTTAAAATAATAAAAAAGAAAACATGAAGTGCATGTTTAGTCATTAGGATACTTTGAATACTATATATATTGTTGTGAATACTTGAAATGTAAAAATGTATGAAAGTTTAACAAAAGAAGTTTAAGAGCTTTGCATTACAGTTAGTGCTTTTACAAAAATACATTTGATGATTATTTATTTATTTATTTATTTATTTATTTATTTATTTATTTATTTATTTATTTATTTATTTATTTATTTATTTATTTATTTATTTATTTATTTATTTATTTATTTATTTATTTATTTATTTCAAACCTGCATTCAAAATTTTCTCACAAAACAACATACCAGGCAACATAACCAACATATTACAAAAGTACATTTACACTTGCACTTTTTTGTGCTATGTTTACATTTGGCTCTTGCAATGTTAAACTGCTATTGTTTTTTACATATAAAAAAATAGTTTACAGTAATTTAAAGACAAAATACTTAATACAAGATGTGAGCTTCTTTTTTTGTAAAGGCATGTTTGTTAATATATGACCTATAACAAAAACAACATAAGTTATAACATATATAATAATAAAATATAATGAGTAAAAATCTATAAAAGGTAAAAAAAGGCATAAAAGTTTGGCCTGCATCATATTTACATTTTTAAAATCTGGCCCTCGAAGAAGAGTATTTGAAGGCCCCTGTCTTAGACCATCTGAAAAAAATAATAATAAGATTTCAGTAGCAGTATTTCTTATCCAAGACGTGTTTGGCTGGTTTCATGTCTTCAACTGTTTGCTTTTACTACAGGGATGTCCAAAAAGAGTAACAGAGGAACCCAGTTGCACAAATACTACATGAAACGCCGGACCCTACTGTTGGCCTTACTGGTATAAACGTCTTTTCCTTGATATTTTTCTGAAATCGGTGTTAAATCACTTCCCGAGTCCTGAACGTTCTCGTGTTTGTTTTACTGGCGAGTGAGATCGAGCGACTGACCACCTGGTATAACCCGCTGTCCACGCAGGAGCTGAGCATCGCCACTGAGCAGTCTGTTGAAACCAGCATCTCAAACTGGAGGTCAAAATACATCAATCTGAGTGAGAAACAGTGGAAAGACAACGTTAATCTGGCCTGGAGTATCGCTCCTTACCTGGCCATGCAGCTGCCCGCCAGGTACGCCAAGCATACATTCATCCTAGTGTCCAGATTTAAAGGTCATTTTTGACGTACCAGGTGCTACCACCTGGGCGATCTTCTGCATTTGTTAAAAGATGTACTGTATGTTATATAGTACATTGCATGCATTAAACTATGATATTAGAAAGTAACAACTTTTACATTACAAATACTTGACGCAACACAATTTAGGAATCTTTTAAAGGCAAAATGCTTCTTCATTTGTAAGTTGCTTTGGATTAAAGCATCGTCTGCTAAGTGACTAAATGTGACCTGTGCTGGCAAAATAAGCAAATTTTCAAAAATGTGTTATTTATATTTGGACGTTTTCTAAAAGTATCTTGAAAACGATGTATGATTGATGCAATCTGACAAATAAATGACAGCTACACCTGTTTGAAGCATGGTCGGTTTTGAGAAAAATGTAGTTAAAGATTTTTGTTCAAAGCTAAAATCACCACATTCATACCTTAAAATCACTGATAAAACTATAGATAAGTCAAAAAATATCTATGTTCAACTTTTTTCTTTCTTTTATTGTTTGATTGACAGTAAGACAGACAGCTTTAAGATCTTCTGTAATGCAAGGATGTAATATAATCTTACACATCAGATATTTTTAACCAAACGTTCACTTAAGGCATAACAGATTATATCTGCTTGAATTCTTGTCAAAACAGATATTTTTATGTGTGTATATATATTGGGGTCGCGCACTTGCGCATCTGTGCTTGCTTCGGATCTATCAGTCAGCGGAAGATCGTTTTTATGTCTTATCGCTCTTAATAACTCTTTTAACATCACTCAGATCCAAAACTTTATCTCTTTTAATAGGAATTTTAACATCAAATCAGTCCTGCAGTTTACTTTCTAATTCGTGCATGTTTTAAACCCCATACCAAAATGTCAGAGGTGCATGTGGATGGACAACCATCTTTGTATTTAGGACGGTACACATTACAGAAAACATACAAAAATAAAGATCATTTTAGATGACACTGCAGATTATTGGGATCGCTAGACGAAGGCTTATGTAGTTTCGATCAAATTCGGGATTTATACTTTCTTTTGCCTTTAGCTCAAAATTAGCCGGTGTGCATTGCGACTCATTTTGCCTTCATGGGTCACAAATGTAACTTGGATTTACATCTCTTGAGAAATAATTCAGGTTGTTTTAATAAAAACGTGATGACGTTTTCTGGCTTACCAGGTTTAAAAACGCAGATGCCATTGTGGCTGAAGTGACCCGTCTGGTTCGACTTGATCCTGGTGCTGTCAGCGATGTACCCGAGGCTGTGAAGGTATGCGTCCCTGTACACGTACTCGAAGTTTTGCATAGTGTGCCAGATGATTTGATAAAGAGGTTAATGTCATGCCATCGCAGAGAGATTGTGCTATTACCTATGAAGTTTTAGAGGGGGTATCTGTGCATGTGTTTTGGGCTGATATTACCCACAATGCCGTAAAACGAAAATGAGGAGAAATGCAAGTCAATTTTTGTACTTGTTCACATGTGAATAAAACATAACTGTTTTTGGATATTTTAATGCATATTGTGCCTTTAACATAAATAAAGCGACCACCATGATGGCTGTCATATAGCTTCAGAGAACTTGATCTTTCATAGTTCACCAGCTGTTAAATATCACAATTTAAGTAATGTGTGTTTTTATTCTTATAGTTCCTGGTGACGTGGCACACTATTGATGCTGATTCTCCAGAGCTGAGTCACATCCTGTGTTGGGCACCTGCTGACCCCCCCACCGGTCTCTCTTACTTCTCCAGCTTGTATCCACCGCATCCACTCACAGCCCAGTACGGAGTCAAAGTGCTGCGTTCGTTTCCGCCGGTACGTGCCAGCAGGGCGGCGCCACATCCTCTTTACAGGGTTCCCACTGTTCATGGAATTTCTGGAATATCATGGAATTTTAAAGTCATTGGAACCACAACCAAGTCATGAAGTATCAGGGATTTTGTTTGTCACTTAAAATTTTAGTTTAAAATATAATCCGCTTGTTGAGTTGTGACATAAGGAATGCCATTTCCAGGTCCAAACCTTCACTGATTTTAAGTGAATCTTCAATCTAAACATTGTTTATTCATTTGAAACATGTAAAGCAAATTTTTTATAAACTCACAGTGTACACTACATTATCAGGCTCACGGCCTCTTAGCAGGGTTCCCACAGGTCCTTGAAATCCTTGAAACTTTGTGAATCTTGGGAAGTTTTTGAAAATATACATACATTGATACAGGTCATTGAAAGTGCTTGAATCTATTTTATGCACGATGTTTTCTGGAAAAAAATCCATATTATTCCCTGTGTAGTGTATGATAATATCATAAAAATATAGACTTTTTAAGCACACGTGCTAAACTCTTTGCTTTAAATGCTTATATCTTCTATATATCTTCTAATTTTTGCATACCGGTAGTTGTGTTTGACACATGAAAACGTCTCTGGTTACGTATGCAACTGTTGTTCCCTGAGAAGGGAACGAGACGCTGCGTCTCTCTTGCCGTACTTCCTGCGTCCCTGTAACGCCGTCTTTGGCAATATTTTAGATACCGATATACTTACTGGCTCCCGCGTCACCCTGTCTTTGTCGTTAAGTCTCACTATTGGTTGAATTTGATATACACATTCAGACACACTTACCCCTGGAGGCGTCCCCAAAGTGTCTCCACATTTCCCTCAAAAGGGAACTGTAACAATGTATCTTAAAAGGTAAAACGATGTAAACTTGCTCTCACTTGAAATGTTTCCCCACATTTAGTCCTTGAATTTGAGGACATTGGACCTGGAAAGTCCTTGAAAGGTCCTTGAATTTGAAGTTAACTAAGGTGTGGGAACCCTGTCTTAGACATAGGTCATGAAATTCAGCTTTTAAAGGGACACTCCACTTTTTTTTTTAAATATGCAAATTGTTTAGCTCCCCTAGAATTAAACATTTGATTTTTACTGTTTTGGAATCTATTCGGCCAATCTCCGGGTCTGGTGGTACCACTTTTAGCATAGCTTAGCATAATCCATTGAATCTGATTAGACCATTAGCATCACGCTAAAAAATAAACAAAGGCTTTCCATTTTTTTCCTGTTTAAAACTCATCAGCTGAATGGATTCCAAAACAGTACAAATTAAACGTTTAACTCGAGGGGAGCTGGAAAATGTGCATATTTTCAAAAAAAGGGGAGTGTCCCTTTAAGTCAGGGAATTTGTCTATACGACCCATGTGCTTAATAAACATATATGACTGATCTAACTGAACAATTAACTTGTGGCCTTAGATCAAACAGAAAATCTTCTGACGTTCCTGTGTTTTGTGTCATTTCAGGACGCCATTTTGTTCTACATTCCTCAAATCGTTCAGGCTCTGCGGTATGACAAGGTGAGACAAAGATGAACTGTGACCTTTCTTGAACTATCCCACCCCTGTGGCAGTTTTATGCATCTTTCACGTGCTGTGCTTTTTGACAAGATGGGTTACGTGCGTGAATACATCCTATGGGCCGCCCAGAAGTCCCAGCTCCTCGCTCATCAGTTTATATGGAACATGAAGACCAACATCTTCCTGGATGAGGAGGGCCATCAAAAAGACCGTATGTAGTGAAGATGGGCTTTACTCTCAAATCAAAACTCACAAGTATTTTAAAACCTGACCTTCCTCTCGTTCAGCGGACATCGGTGAGCTGTTGGAGCAGATGGTGGAAGAGATCACGCACTCGCTGTCAGGTCCTGCTAAAGACTTTTACCAGCGCGAGTTTGACTTCTTCAATAAGATCACTAACGTCTCGGCTATCATCAAGTATGATCCACTAACACGGCCATGACACTTTCTGTACTCTAGGGGGTGCAATAATAAAACAAATCACTTTTAATATTACATTACGCTCTCATATACACATCCGATTTGTTTTTGTGTCTCAGGCCCGTTCCAAAAGGAGATGAAAGAAAGAGGGCGTGTTTAAAAGCACTGTCAGAAATCAAAGTTCAACCTGGTCAGTTATTCATCATTTGAAGATTAACCTCAATAGTTAGTTGATCCATTTATGATGTATTTATTATCATTCTCTAATCATCAGGATGTTATTTACCAAGCAATCCAGAAGCCATCGTCCTTGACATCGACTACAAGTCGGGAACTCCTATGCAGAGGTAACATCTTAACCCCGTGCTCTCCTGTCATCTGGCTATCGGCACTATTACAACCGTTTACATTTTAACAGTGATTTACGGTGTCATTGGTGTGTTTTTATAGTGCCGCTAAAGCCCCTTATCTGGCTAAATTCAAAGTCAAGAGGTGTGGAGTGAGCGAGCTGGAGAAAGAGGGTGAGTTTCTTCATAAACAATCATGTGACGTTGTGAAGAACGAGATAGATCACACACACACACACAGTTTCAGTAATAATGTTAATGGGTGTCTGCAGGCCTCCGCTGTCCTTCAGATTCTCTGGAAGAAGCGGATGAGAATCCTGAATCGGCTCAGAAGGTCTGCTGGCAGGCGGCCATCTTTAAAGTGGGCGATGACTGCAGACAGGTGTGTGTGTGTCCTTTTAAATCACTTAAACATCTTCATTAGGAAGATTTTCTCATTACTGTAATGCAGGAAGTCTCATGCTTATTACTGTAACAGGAAACTATGTACTCTATACTATATATATATATATATATATGTGTGTAAAGACTTCCCCGTTTTGTTTTGACTTCCTTTACGTTACATGTATGCGTTTGGCAGATGCTTTTATCCAAAGTGACTTAAGTTCATTCACTGATGGTTTTGTTTTGAATCATCATCATTATTATCCATCATTAAATTGATTGATTGATTTTGTTTGGTGTCAGGACATGCTCGCCTTGCAGATCATCGGCCTCTTCAAAAACATCTTCCAGCTGGTGGGTTTGGACCTGTTTGTGTTCCCATACCGTGTGGTGGCCACCGCACCTGGAGTGAGTCCTCAACCATCTCATTGCTCTCATTATTGTTCACATGTTAAAGGCGGGGTGCATGATCTCTGAAAGCCAATGTTGATATTTGAAATCACCTACTGTAAACAAACACCCCCCTACCCCAATAGAATCTGGACCTTCTTTTGACCCGTCCCATACATACACAACTCAGGCAACGATGTTGGTTAGTAGACACGCCCCTTACTGCTGATTGGCTACAAGTGTGTTTTGGTACTCGGCCCGATTCCCTTTTCCAAAGTGTTTTTTTTCAAAAATCATGCACCCATCATTTAAAGGATTGCTTCACTTTCATAAAAAAATCCTGACTTAAGTGGACCTCAATGGTTTTACAGGTTCAGTGCAGCTTCAAGTGACTCTAAACGATCTCAACTGAGGCATAAGGGTCTTGTCTAGCGAAGCGATCGTCCTATTTGCCCAAAAAATTCAAATATGTACTTTTAAAGCACAACTTTTTGACGCGCCAGTGCAACCTTACGTATTACGTAATCACGTTGAGAGGTCAAATGACAATTGTTTTGCTAGATAAGACCCTTAAACTGCAAAAAATGATTTTCAAGAAAAAAATTCTTAGTATTTTTGTCTTGTTTTTAGTAAAAAATATCAAAAAATTCTTAAATTAAGATGATTTTTCTTGATGAGCAAAATGACCCAAGAAAATAAGTTTAGTTTTTAGACCAAAAATATCACATTTAAGTGGTTTTGTGCATAAAACAAGCAAAAAAAATCTGCAAATGAAAATTTTATGCACTAAATAAAAATGTTTTTTTTTTCTTGCATTTAATGTTTAAAAAAATTTCAAGATTTTTTTTCTTACCCCATTGGCAGATTTTTTTTGCTTGTTTTATGCACAAAACCACTGCACTGACAAAAATGATTTTCAAGAAAAAAATTCGTAGTATTTTTGTCTTGTTTTTAGGAAAAATATCTAAAAATTCTTATATTAAGATGTTTTTTCTTGGGTCGTGTTGCTCCTTAAGAAAATAAGTCTAGTTTTTAGACCAAAAATATCAAATGTAAGTGATTTTGTGCATAAAACACGCAAAAAAATCTGCCAATGGGGTAAGAAAAAAAATCTTGAACATTTTTCTTAAACACTAAATTCAAGAATAAATCAAGAAAAATTTGCTTACCCCATTGGTAGATTTTTTTTTGCTTGTTTTATGCACAAAATCACTTAAATTTGATATTTTTGGTCTAAAAACAAGACTTATTTTCTTGGGTCATTTTGCTCATCAAGAAAAAGCATCTTAATTTAAGAATTTTTTCGATATTTTTACTGAAAACAAGACAAAAATACTAAGATTTTTTTTTCTTGAAAATCATTTTTTGCACTGTGTACTCTGCCAAATGACTTTCTTACTTAGTATTTTTGTCTTGTTTTCTGTAAAAATATCAAAAAAATCTTAGATTAAGATGTATTTTCTTGATGAGCAAAATGACCTAAGAAAATAAGTCTAGTTTTTAGACCAAAAAAAAACATAAAAGTTAGCAAAAACAAGCATTTGTGCTTATGCCAATGGATTAAAAAAGCAAAGTTATTTCAAGAAAATATTTCTTATTCCATTGGCAGATTTTTTTGCTTGTTTTAAGCAATAATTTACTTAAAGTTTATATTTTCCTAGGTCATTCTGCTCATTAAGAGAAAGCAAGAATTGTTTGATATTTTTACTGAAAACAAGACAGAAATACTAAGTAAGAAAGTCATTTTTTGCATTGTATGCCTCGGTTGGGATCGTTTGGAGCCCTTTGAAGCTGTTTAGGTCCACTAAATGGAGAAAAATCCTGGAAAACTTCTGGACTGAACAAAGAAGGACATAAACATCTTTTTTCATTTAAACTTCTGCCTACCTGCGTGTGCCGTGTGACTCTTACAGTGCGGTGTGATCGAATGCATCCCCGACTGTAAGTCCCGCGATCAGCTCGGCAGGCAGACAGACTTCGGCATGTACGACTACTTCAGGAATCAGTACGGAGATGAGTCCACGCTGGCCTTCCAAAAGGTAACCGGCATTACTTTAAATAGTTGTGTTATGGATTTCTTTTGTAAATTTTACAATATATGTTCTGTGCACAGAATGCTGACGTGCTTTTATTGAATTGTGTATCTTCTGTAATGTATCTTACAGGCCAGATATAACTTCATTCGCAGTATGGCAGCGTACAGTCTCCTGCTCTTCCTGTTACAAATCAAAGACAGACACAACGGCAACATCATGTTGGACAGCAAAGGACACCTCATCCACATCGGTCACCATTATTTTCACTTTCTTTCTCTGACACTGTCAACGAAACAGGCTTTTATTATGACACACGCATATTAATCTGCTCATGCTTGTGATCTTTTATGAGTAAACAATTTTAACAATTCTGTGTATTTTCTGTGTCTTACAGATTTCGGCTTCATGTTCGAAAGTTCTCCGGGTGGGAATTTGGGCTGGGAGCCGGACATCAAGCTGACGGATGAGATGGTGATGATCATGGGGGGAAAGATGGAGGCCACGCCTTTTAAATGGTTCATGGAGATGTGTGTGCGCGGATACCTGGCCGTAAGGTGAGACATACTCTTCAATATTTCACCGTCCTGCGAGATGATGATCGAGCTCAGACACGTTGAGATTTGAGCGTGTTCGGGCAAGATTTCGGCTGCCCTCCGTGTGCCATTTTTGTCCCCCCAAACCTGTTGAGATGGTTTGGTTGTAGGCACGTTTCATGTTGTTGTTCAAGCTGTTGTCTGTTTTTCTTCACGTCAGGCCGTACATGGACGCAGTGGTGTCATTAGTGACGTTGATGTTGGACACGGGGCTGCCCTGCTTTAGAGGACAAACCATCAAATATCTCAAGTATGTTCCTCTCACGTACCGGCTGTGGGGTGTTGTTGACAGCTGGTTAACCTGTTTACTGTGTTTGGCAGGCAAAGGTTTAACCCCAACATGAGCGAGAAAGAAGCCGCTGCCTTCATGATTAAAATCATTGAACGCTGTTTTCTCAGCAACAGGTACGAACCTCAAACCGATCACCAAAAACAACACCTTTATATTTCCTTACTACCAGTCAAAAGTTTAGGGTCACTTACTTATTCATTATGTTTTAGTATAATAGTAAACTATGGAATAACACAAATGCAACTTTAAGAGTTATGATGTGACTAAAAGCATCTGAAATAAATCAAAACACAATTTTTATTAAGCAGTTTCACCATGAGATGTTTTTTTGTGTTGAAGGAGTTCATATCTATAAACTGCTTTTTCTTTATCACTCAGTCCAATGCATCATTTCAATAATTTTTTTATATACACTTTTTTTAATGAAAGAAAAACAGTGTTGTAGTCGAGCCTTAGTCAAGACCAACACCAGAGATCAAGCGTCAAGACTCAATCCACATCCAGCTTAATGTGCACCCAACTTTCATCCCAATGTTTTCAGTTCAAAATGTTTTTATGATCATTAAAAACATTTCAGTAAAGTGACCCTAAACTTATGAACGGTTGTGAACATTAATAGGCAATTAATGTTAATTTGAACTATTATTGGTTTGGTGATAACCAGATCACTTGTGACCCTGGACCACAAAACCAGTCATAAGTAGCATGGGTATATTGTAGCACAGGGCCAAAAATTCATTGTATGCCAAAAACCATTAGGATATTAAGTGAAGGTAAGGTTTCATAAATATATCAAAACTTTATTTTTGTGAGTGGATGCAGTGCTAAGGACTTCATTTGGACGGCGCTGTCCCGTGAGCGGGACACCTGAGTTTACTTTAATATTTTGCATGTTTATCATATATCATTTGAAAATTTGTTTTCATTTCTCATCACATTTTTGGGAAAGGAATGACATAGTGAGAGCCATTTTCTAAAATGCCACAGGTGGGCCCACGTTGTTATTTTATATTTGTAACACTAATATCCTATTCTAAACCTAAAAAATCTATATATCGTTGGAAAGCTCGAAGAGTGTAGTTTTCATGTATCATCACCATTTTGGGAAAAAAATTATGTGGTGAGAGTCAGTTTCTAAAAGGTCACGGGCCCACAGGTAGACCCAAATTGATTTTACATGTTTATAACACTAATACCCTATTCTAAACCTAAAAAACCTTGACAACTTATATTAAAGCTCTAAGAATGTAGTTTTTATAT
The DNA here is from genome assembly GCF_027580225.2 of Misgurnus anguillicaudatus. Lineage (NCBI taxonomy): Eukaryota > Metazoa > Chordata > Actinopteri > Cypriniformes > Cobitidae > Misgurnus > Misgurnus anguillicaudatus. The sequence goes on from NC_073348.2 coordinate 39,648,774, forward strand.
TTCAAACCCTTTTAGCAGTAATAATAATGCAGTGACAGTAATTTATTAGTTTGTGACAAGAGTATGCAGCAAACTGTTGACACCTAGTGGCCATTGTTGGTAAAACCAACTTTGTGATTTTAACTTAAAATTTCACAGCTAGTTTAAACTTACCGTGCGTTCACACCAGATGGGAAAGAGGCGGCAAGCGCGAGTGATTTACATGTTAAGTCAATGCAAAGACGCGCGGAAGACGTAGCAAGGTATGCGGAAATTGAAAAATCTGAACTTTGGCGGATATTCGCGCTGCGTTAACCAATCAGGAGCTTGCATGATCACATGATTACAGGAAGTGAGCGGAGTTGCAGAAGCCCCTCCCATAACACACATTTCAGCGTTAATGTCTCGAATTTCACGTGTGGCTTTCACGTGTGAATAAAGCGAGTAAACTCAAAATGTTCAAGTGTCCAACTGCACGCAAATACTGTGTTTTTACCGCATCTACCTGGTGTGAACGCAGTTATAGTCTTAAATTTTGTAGCATTTCTGTCGTGAAATATTTTCATAATTTTATGTATAACATTTATACTTTATTGCATTATTATTATTTAATTCAATAAATGTAAACCGCTAAAAATATAATAATGAATATATTTTCACCTATATTTTTAGAATATTTTCATGGGGAAAAACTTTAAAGTGTCTTCTTTAAAACAAGACCAATATCAAAAATGTCAGAGTTATATTAATTTAAAAGTGTACATCACCTTTTCACCCCTCCAGTCAAAAAGGGCTGCGCCGGTTAAGGGATTAAAGGCGATTTTCTCAACATTTTGTTTTTTGCACCTTCAGATTCCAGATTTCAAATAGTTATCTCAGCCAAATATTGCACTGTTCTAACTAACCATAAATCAATAGAAAGCTTATTTATTCAGCTTTCAGATGATGTATAAAATGAATGGTTTTGTGGTACATGGTCACGTATTCATCTTAACATGTGTGACTCACGCTGTTGTGTGTTTTTCTAATGCAGGAGCAGAACATACGACATGCTGCAGTATTACCAGAACCAAATCCCATATTGAGATCGGACCGGCACGTCTCCTCTCATCTCATTATCCGTCTGTTCCAGTCCGTAACAATGAGCACTTTATAGAGATAAATAATTTACCCATCCTGATTGGCCCCGATCATAGGTGTGTCACTTCCTGTAGAGCCGCCTCAGGGCCTCGTGTGATTTGCTGAACTTTACGATGCATGTATGTCGTCTTATCTCCCTTTAAGGCATCTGCCGCCAGAGTTTTCACATTCCACGTCCTTTAACTCTACTTGAAACTTTACGACTGGGTTTTAGTTCATGTCACCCAGAAAGCCATTTCTAAGACGGGCAACGATTGCACTGTATGTGCCGTCAATAAATGACCTGTTTTATGCAATGCATCTGTGTTTGTACAGTGTACGTTGTGAAAACGCTGTCGTGTTTGTTACTGGATGAATGAAGCTCGTGAAACCGAGCGAGAACTCGTCCAGGTCATATTGGACCCCAGAATCAAAATAAAGAAATAACACTTTAGTTTTAAAAATTAGCTTTTGATTTTAGGGGTGACCTGGACATGTTTTGGTTCTGTTTGTTTACTCGTAACAGGGATTTTCCGCCCGAAAAAGAAAATATAATGTACTGACTAACATATAGCTGCTGAACATTTTGCATGTTTTTTAAAGCTTGTTTGGCAATGAAGATGTGGGACAAGAGTATTATGTTTTATTTCATTGGTGAGGTTTACAGAAATTTGCTGTAGGATTAAATTCATTACAAAGATTGTCTTAAATTTAGTTTTTTAATAGACTATCGATGAATAGATTGAATATAATCTGTACACATTAGAGGAACTATCGATCTATAGTCTTATGAATCATTTTCTTGTTACGTTATTTAGAGATTATTTTAACTGTATAACGACAATATAATTATTATAAATCTAAGATATCTAGCATAAATACAAAGGGTCTTGAAAGGTTTTTTTTCTGTCTATGTTATCTGTTTTATCTGTTTAACTGGTATGTTTTAATGAATTGGCATCACATCTTTAGCATCATTGACAATCAAGTGATGTTATGCTGTACCATTACAATTCATTCATGTCAAATGTTGAAGTTTGTCCTTCATCTGCTGGAGATTTCTGAACCTCAACATGAAAGCTGTCACCAATGATATACGCTGTTCGTCCACATTTGCACTTTTAACATTTCATTGCTGTTAACGTAAATAAATGTATTTGTGAACAGAAATGAAAGACCTGAAACCATCTATAAAAATATAAGCGCAGATAAATGTGTTTATTGTTGTTTTTGACACAAATTTCCATTGAGATTGATTATAGGCACTGAAAACTGTGTGCGTTATATGTAAAGAGGATGAGTTTAGATACAGATGCATTAATATTTCATTGGTTGTTGTAGCCAGATACAAAATTGCTGAGCTAATCCTTACAGATGTACCATATTACACTTACAAAAGCCTTATACAGTATATCACACCAAATATTTAGTCGTTTGCAATGAATTGTATTAAATTCTTAGTAATATTAAAGGAATGCATCACTATTACTGATAATATATGGTTAGAGATTTGTTCACAGAGACTGAGGTGGGTGCTGGTAACCACTTACCAACCATAGCAACATTTGAGAAAATCTCAGTACATATCTTTACATTTCTGCCTCCCAGGTAAAAAGTAAAGTATACTTGAATAGACTAAAAATATGCTTAAAATACCAGCAAGTACAATTATACTTATTTCTAATTAATTGTTTGAATTGCTAAAACACTAAACCCCATTCTCTGAACCAAATTCCCAGTGGCTTAAACTTCTTGTCAAATTATTCACTCTTTTTGAAAAACCTTAAACTACTTTAGGTAGTTATACACGGTTTTGCAAACTCATGCACCCTTTTTGCAAAACTAAACACATCTCATACTGCAATGTAAAATGTTAAACACAGGCAGGCAAAAGTTGAACACAACTATGACACATTTATCATCCAGTAAACACAACAACTCAAAAACACTTTTTTACTAATAGTTTTTTTACCAATTGGAATCTGAGATGAAAAGTGTGATGAAGATTGAAATTTTGCAATTGAAGAGTTTCGTTGCAAAACGAGATAAATCCGTTTTTTTATTTTTCAGAAATCTTGTTTTTGGTTGTGCATTCCAATTAATATCAATTCAACTGCAGTTGGTTTGTTTTGATTTTAACCTTCATAACTTAAAAAATACAGCTAAGTAGCACCATAAAACAAAATAATAACATGATGACATAATAATAAACATATTTTGACAAAAAGGTTAAAAAACGGATTTATCTCGTTTTGCAACCAAACTCTTCAATTGAACTGCTGAATTTTTAACAAAATATAAGTGCTGCTTAAACACACATTATTATTATTACGTTATGAAAACGTATTATTATTTGCAGTACTTACAGTAAAGTATTCATTATATTCACTAAACTAAACTTGTGATTACAGTAATACACTGTATAAAATATGCAGCATTTTTGTCAAATCAACATTTTTTGTTACTTTAACTTAATTTTTTTAAGTTAAAGTTTTTCTGAATTGCTAAAACATATTTCTCCAAACCAGCACAAATTGTCTCAAAATCTTAAACATAAATTCAAATTTTCAAACTAAATTCCCACAACCCCCTGACTGTTTAATGTAAAATTTTTGTATTACGGAAAATGTCTGTAATTTATTGTGGCCATTATTTTACGGTATTTCACCTCAGCTGCCGGAATGTTATCGTTTTTTACGGATTTTTTTTTACAGTGAAACTGAACAATCTGTTCAAAACCAATTAATTTGTACTCAAAATCAAACTAAGCTTTTAAGTCATAAACACATGAGTAAATAATATAAACATTAACATATCTGCTTACAGAAAAAGACATGTTTATTGTATATAACAACATACTTGACAAATACTGTTAAAAATCTCAATAACTGTAATCTACTGCAAGTAATAGTTTTTAATGTAACTGAAAGCAGCACTTGTATTTTGTAAAAATTTGGTAATCAAACTGCAAAACTTGGCAATTGTATCGTCTCTGGTGTCCTGTTCTTCATCACACTCTTCATCTGTCTCCAAACCATACATCTGGTCAAAAATACCATTAGACAAAAGTGTGAACAGTTTTGAGTTGTTGAGTTTTCTAGTTGTGTTCAACTTTTGCCTTCTTGTGTTTAACATTTATAAAACAAGTGCATCGCAGTGCAAAATGTGTTTTAGTGAGAAGTTTGTGGTTAGTTTTGCAAACAGTGTCTAACTAAACTTGTTTAAAGTTTTTCAAAAAGAGTGAATCATTTGACAGAAGGGAATTTGGTTCAGAGAATGGGCTTTAGTGTTTTAGAAATTCAGAAAATTTCAACTTGATTTTATAAGTTATGTCAACTTTTCACAAGCCAAAACTTCAAATAGTAGGTTAAATTGACTTGCGAAACCAAGTTGTTTTAACTTCATGCTGCATTATTTTTTACAGTATTTATCAAATGTGTTGTTATATATACAATAAATATTTATTTTACTGTAAGCAGATGTCCTAGATGTTGTGTTTTCCTGCATGTCTGATGCTCTGTGTTTATATTAATGACTCATGTGTGTATGATTTGAAAGCTTGGTTTGATTTTGAGTACAGGTGAAATGGTTTTGAAGGGATTGTTGGATTTTGCGTGAAGATTCAGGGTTTCTGTGAATAAGTTTGTGTTTAAGGTTTCGAGAAAATGAGTGCTGGTTTCAAGAAATGTTTTAGCAATTCAGAAAAAAAACGTAAAAGTATACCAGTAATACTTAAATTGATTTTCACAATAGCACAGTTCAGTACACTTATATGATTTTAAGTTGATCTTTTTTTGTTATCTTGTGCAAAATTAGTGCATGAAAATAATACATTTGTACTTAAAGTGTATTGTATTGTAATGCATATTTTTACCTTTTGTTTACAGAAACTTCATTGAAAAAAATTATTCATTCAATTTACTCAATTTTTTGAGGTAAGTGGTTGCAATCAATTTATTTAAGCTACATTTAAACAACAAAAAATAAATAAAAACATTGTTTAAATGTAGTTGAAATAAATTTATTTTTTGAGGTAAGTGGTTGCAATCAATTTATTTAAGCTACATTTAAACAACAAAAAATAAATAAAAACATTGTTTAAATGTAGTTAAAATAAATTGATTGCAACTAAAAAAGTAAAGTAAATTGAATGAATCATTATTTTTTCAGTGTTGGGTGGGTGCAGTAAGCAACCCTGCTGAAAAAAACAATAGAAACCATCACAGAGATTCTAATGGTTTCCATTAAAATCCCATTAGGGACCATTAGCTTTTACCATTTAATCACTACAAAATGCCTTTTTGTATTGGGACATATTTCAGTAATGCCCCCACCAATAAAACCCAACACATACCAGTAGAGATCATTATAGTTTCTATTACAACCAATAAAATTCCCATTACAGCCATTAAATCCAATACAATTTCTGTGATGGTTTCTATTGTGTGTTTTCTTAACAGGGAACATTTCATTTAATACAATTAATACAAATTAATGTCTTTCAAAATATTGCTGTGATGCTGTTTTACATCATTTTACTGCAGTAACTCAGCTGACACACTACATGATCAGTACTTACCATGGTATTTACATTTAAACTAGTAGAGGTACTGTATATGGTTCATTGGTGTTTTGTGTGGTTTATAATAATGTGATATTGTACCCAACCATGGTGCATTTATATAGCACAGTAATACTGAGGTAAATTTCTCAAAAGCAGCACGTGGAGTTTGGGAAGGATTTGTCTTTAGGAATTTTACTTTACCAACCATACATTAGCAGGAATACGGGGTTACCATGGTGACGGCTCCCTCGGGCACCCACTCAGATGTAGGGAAGGTGGGGGCAATAAGAAGGTGTCGCCAGTTATTTCTCCTCAAACGTGCACATTTATTCACAATAGGGCATTTTTTGGACGCCCGTGATGCTGCAAGATGCGCGTTCACGGCAACACTGAAACTACAGTAGGCTATGGTAAAACATGAGAGTATCTGAAACACACACACACAGTCTCACAAAAGGGAACGATGTGATTACGTGAGATCACTTACTGCTAACTTTATTTTAATGAGCTTAGAGATTATGGGATTTAATGTGTCGTCATGACGACGTGCCATATATACTTTACCCCGTATATGCTTCACCCTACCCTGAGGTGCCAAGCATTTCCCTGAAACAATATTACCACACATACTGTACTGACTGTTGACATAAAAAAACGAAAAAGAACAGAAAAGAAACGATTTGGTTCCCTAAGAAATAACAAAAAGGGAAGCATTGGCAATGCTAACGTTACGTCAGGTGTGTGTTGTGTTTGCTGGAGTGGCACTTGCACGCTGGTCGAAACGGTCAAAACCAGCAAATTATCTTTAGGCGTTTTATTTTTTATTTTTTTTATTTTTTATTTTATAGTATTCAACTATAAAATTCATGAATACTATACAGTTTAGTTTTTTTTTTTTTGAAAAATAATGCTTTATATTTTCATACAGTTCAATCGGAAATGACGTATTACCTGATTTTGTAAAAGTCTTCATGGTTTTTGGCTTTAAAGGGGTCATATTATGAGATATTTTTTAGATGTAAAATAAATCTTTGGTGTCCCCAGAGTGTGTATGTGAAGTTTTAGCTCACAGATAATTAATTTACAGCATGTTAAAATTGCTCATTTGTAGGCCTGAGCAAAAGTGTGCCATTTTTGGGTGTTCCATTTAAAATGCAAATGAGCCGATGAAATGCAAACACTGATCACAATGATGGTGGTTTGTTGTAATTGAAACTCAATTGTGCTGTCAAGTCCTTCTTTTCTCCCTCTTTCTCTCTCCACTAAATGGCAGTGCGGTGGTTGGATAGTGCAGATAAAGGGGGCGGTATTATTGTAATTCACCTTGCTACCTACCTCACAAAACAGGCGAAATCTGAACTATTTTTCACATTCTTGCAGAAAATGGTTTACCCAAACTAAGTTACTGGGTTGATCTTTTTCATATTTTCTAGGTTGATAGAAGCACTGGGGACCCAATTATAGCACTTAAACATGAAAAAAGTCTCATTTTCACACTATGACCCCTTTAAGTTGTCTTTTTAAGTCATGTAAAGTTAGGCAAACTTATTAAAAATAAGGGATCCAGATTTGTGCGTAGCTCGGGTGTAGCTTTACACTGCAAAAAATGATTTTCAAGAAAAAAAATCTTCGTATTTTTGACTAAAAATTCTTAATTTAAGATGTATTTTCTTGATGAGCAAAACGACCCAAGAAAATAAGTTTAGTTTTTAGACCAAAAATATCAAATTTAAGTGATTTTGTGCATAAAACACGCAAAAAAATTCTGCCAATGGGGTAAGCAAATTTTTCTTGAATTTAGTGTTAAGTTGGTGAAATTTCCTTAACCCATTTGCAGATTTTTTTTGCTTGTTTTATGCACAAAACCACTTAAATTTTACATTTTGGTCTTAAAACTCGACTTATTTTCTTGGGTCGTTTTGCTCATCAAGAAAAAGCATCTTAATTTAAGAATTTTTAGATATTTTTACTGAAAACAAGACTAAGAATTTTTTTCTTGAAAATCATTTTTTGCAGTGTAAAAATGTGCGTTTGTATGTGCATGAGTAAATTTTTAATGACGTGGATTTGACTAAAATGAAAGATTACAGATAAAGAAAGTAACACAGAGACATAGCTGTGAAAAGAAGAAAACTTTTTTTGAATTTTTTTACTGCATTGATAAAGTGAAAAGAAACAGTAAAGTCAGCACAATAATTTTTGCACTAACAATTTTTGGTTCGATGAAGTGTTGTGCATTATTTTTTTCTTTACATTTTCATTTACAGCTCCACATTAAATCAAAGTTTACACTCTTTGGCATAACTCAGTGATACGATCACTAAACATTTGGTTCTGGTTTACATCCAGCCTATATTCAGTGCTGACTGCTATAGTCAACATTTTATATTCATGATGAACAGTGGAGACAAACAGGAAATTTTGAGTCCTGAACATGATGCAAGCCAGACTTGAACCTATGTACACTGGTGAACTTGACATCACATAATTTAAGATATAACCTCAATAATAAAATATCATAACCAGGTCATGGCAAGTAAAGCGGACAACAGTGGGTTAGGACTCGGCTCATCCCTTTATTACTGTAGTATTACCAGCAGAAGCTTAAGCGAGGACCGCATTGCCTCTGCTCTGCCCGACACACACAAAGCTAACACGACGTGACAGTGATGAATGGTTGGAGTGTGAGGACTGAATCTGGATGTGCTGATGCCATGTGTGCGATGGGATAGGTTTGATCCCCCCAATGAATCTGCATACATATGGCAAGGGGGCCGCACCCATGTGACCCGTTTATGTTCATCAAATACAGTTGACAGTTTCTGATTAAAGGTTTGTAACTTTAAAAGATCAGGTACATTTGTTGCATTTTAAAACACACATCTGGTTATGAATGGGTTTGCTTTGCATTAAAAGCAAGCATTCACTGAATCATTTACTTATTGAAAGAAATATGAAGAATGTGTGGTCTTCACATCTCCTTGGTGGCACCAATTTTTCTTTTGAAAATGAACTGTAGCATTGAATTACTCAGTCCAGCGTCATCACGTTCAAGGAGAAATAAAGAAAATAATGGCATCAGAATTTCACATTAAATCTTTTTCCTTTCGTCTTTTGTGGCCTCGTCCCTTCAACCTCGAGCAAAGGAGCCCATTATCTGTTGCCCTAAAGCCTGTTTTGTATAGCACCATGGCACAGTGTAAATAGAGAGCAGGGGGACGGGGTGGAGGTCCGGTCTTTCTCTCTGAGAGGCTGCTGTACTGTTTCATGTGAAAGGACCAATATGCTAAACTCTTGCAGTGCCCACCACCTGTAGGGCCGTTTCTTTTGGCCGTTGCACTGTCAGCCTGGCAGACTGTGCCATTACATTCAGTCCAGTGAAAGAAAGACAGAAGAAAGAGAAGAATAGATTCAATTCTGCCGGACGGCCTCGCATGCATCCACCCCCTCCATCTCCTGCATTAATCCAGGGTTCGAGGGGCAGCTGCTGTACTGGTGAGGCAGACACCTGGTGCAACACTTTCTATGCAAACCGGAGACATCGAAAGGAGTGAAAAGCTTTTGGGAAGATGCTTGGCAAACGGCGTTTTTTACTTATTTGCATGAGCTTTTTTTAGATTTATTATGCTAAACAACACTCTGCAAGTTGCTCTACCAGACCTCATCCCGTTAAATCATCCACGATACAAATAAACGCTTTATGTTTTATAAATTCGATACTTAAAGTCAAGGATTTGAAATGCACTAAATGCATTAACATTTTGCAAATTTGCATCACGCAGCAGATGCCCCAACCGTGGGCATTAGACGCTGAATGGCCTCCTCGCAAGATCTGCATGTGATTTTGGTTCTCTGCAGATGCGTCTATAGTTAATCTATACTTAGCAGACGGGGGCGAGCGGGGGGAGGTGACATCAACATACAACTCATTGTGCCTGAAACTGACCCCATTCAGGGTCATTTGGCATGTGACACCACTTGAGGCGGGGCTTAACGGCACCGTAGAATCGGCCATAAAAATGCCAACCCTCTGTTCCCTCGGGGCAGGGAGGTGCACGCTGGCCTCTTGACATACACTGGCAAGCCCGGGGAGGAACAAAAGGAGGGCCGCTCTAAATGGCCCCGAGAATTCAGAGCAGAGGGCCCGGCGGAGGGGAGAAAAAAGCGCTGGTGAAGGGGCGAGCCACCGCCTCTGATTGGTGAAGCTCTCTGAAGGGCTCCCAGATGGCAGACGAAAATCTCGTGCCACAACCGGTTAGAGCCCGTTTGGGGGAAGGGGCCCGGGGTCCCTCTCACCCGCCCGTCATTAATCATCGACGACCCCTGGGCTCGCGACGCAACACGTCCTGCAGAGTCAAGCCTAAATGGCCTTTGAAGACGCCCAAATGTAATTGGTTTAACGTAACTAAATTTCCAGACATCATGCCCTGAAATCGTACTGCAGTTCGTACATAAAGCAGTTTTTATAAGAAAACATTCATGTAAAATTTTGATGCTTTTGTATTTATGGGTGGGTTATTTTATTGCCAAAATCACAAATGCAATCGAGTCTTTGACCATGGTCGGGCCAAGAGGTGTTTCACACATCACCAGGTTGCATTTTAAAACATTTAGGGTTAACAGTTACAGTAATATTTAATGCAAACACTGCATGCAAAGGCACAAAAACAGACCAAAGAGTCAAGTTTTTTTTTGATCAAGATTTTAATGAAAAGATTCTAAAATGACTTCTCATAGCTGTACATTAAGACTGTGAGTGCGAGATGAGATCTGTACAGTTTAATTCACATGACACACAGAATTTGAGCCACACGCAGCGCTGACCTGAATACAAACTCTCTGAGGAGATGTAAAGTGAAACCGCCATGTTGTCTGCGAACCGCGTTCAAGGTCGACCAAATGAAAATAAAACAATGCACACAAAAGTAACTTGATCGATTTGTCAAATCAGGGCAACTTCAACGATGCACTTCAATGTCTTTACTGTATTGTTAAAGGGAAAGTTCACCCAAAAATTATTTACTTATCAAGTTGTTACAAACCTGTATACATTTATTTGTTTTGCTAAACACAAAGATATTTGTAAATCAAGCAGGAGCACCATTGACTTGCATAGTAGGAAACAAAAATACTATGGAAGTCAATGGTGCTCAAAAATGATTTAGCTACATAGTATTTTTGTTTCCTACTACGCAAGTCAATGGTGCTAAAAATGATTTGGATACATATTCTCAAAACATTCATGAGCCCTATTCACTTCCATAGTAGGAAATAAAAATACTATGGAAGTCAATGGTGCTCAAAAACAATTTGGCTAGTATTTTTGTTTTCTACTACGCAATTCAATGGTGCTAAAAATGATTTGGATACATATTCTCAAAACATTCATGAGCCCCATTCAGTACCATAGTAAGAAATAAAAACACTATGTAGCCAAATTGTTTTGGGGAGCTCATGAATGGTTTGAGAATAATTTGTATTCCAATAGTTTTTGAGCCCTATTCACTTCAATAGTAGGAAACAAAAATACTATGGAAGTCAGTGGTGCTCAAAAAACTATTTGGCTACATAGTATTTTTGTTTCCTACTACGCAAGTCAATGGTGCTAAAGAAATGATTTGGAAACATATTCTCAAAACAATTTATGAGCCCCATTCAGTACCATAGTAGGAAATAAAATACTATGTAGCCAATTTGTTTTTTGGCCCATGAATGGTTTGAAAATAATTTGTATTCCAATTTGAGCCCCATTCACTTCAATAGTAGAAAACAAAAATACTATCGAGGTCAGTGGTGCTCAAAAAACGATTTGGCTACATAGGATTTTTATTTCCTACTATGGAAGTGAATGGGGCTCATAAATGGTTTGAGATTTTGTAGCAAAATCATTTTTCAGCACCATTGACCTGCACAGTAGGAAACAAAAATACTATGCAAGTCAATGGTGCTAAAAAATGATTTGGAAACATATTCTCAAAACATTCATGAGCCCCATTCAGTACCATAGTAGGAAATAAAAATACTATGTAGCCGAATTGTTCTTTGGCTCATGAATGGTTTGAGAATAATTAAGTGTGCTTGCAAAAAGCACACTTATTGTTCTTCATAAGTTTTCTTCTTCTTATTATTATTATTATTATTATTTCGCCCAAATTTTTGGCCAGCTCCTGCGACTAGGCCATTTGACACAGAGACCCCGTTCAAACTTTAAAATGTTCGGGCAGTGCCTAAGTCTAAGTTGCTTGAAGACATGATGTCACGGATTCATGTCGTTCTTCCGCCATATTTGATTGAACAGAAAACCCAAAAAAGATTCACAGGTCACAAATTTTGTCCGAACTTCACAAAAGTTACTAGAAGGATTTTTGACTTTAGGAAGCGTTTGCCCATCACAGCCCAAAAGATACCCATGGCGTAGTCGCCAAACAGAAAGTAGTTTATAGGAACTCTTTCACATATTGAAACCAAACTTTGTACATGAACTTGGGACTCCAATGTGAGGATGCACAAGTTAAAAAACAATGTAAAATTTTAAATTTTTTGTATTCCAATTTGAGCCCCATTCACTTCAATAGTAGGAAACAAAAATACTATGGAAGTCAATGGTGCTCAAAAACGATTTGGCTACAAATTCTCAAACCATTTATGAGCCCCAATCACTTAGTATTCTTTTTTCCTACTATGGAAGTGAATGAGGCTCATTATTGTTTTGGTTACAAACATCTTACAATTTCTTCCTTCGTGTTCATCAATACAAAGACATTTATACAGGTTTGTAACAACATGAGAGTGAAAAATGATGACCAAATTTTCATTTTTGGGTGAACTATCCCTTTAACTTCACGACAAACTTCTTTAGCTTGCAATTTCCCCTTGTAGTAAAGTCAAATAGTGTTTGATTTATTAATGGAATGCTTATGAAGAATCACAGCGTTGGGCTTTGAATGCATGGACTTATGGCTAAAACATTTCAATGTGATATGATGTTTAAGTAAAAACGTATGGAAAATGCCCACCTGCTATGCACATGCTTGCAAATCTGGCTTTGGTTTAGTTAGCTTGGTAACTTGAGGTCCCTGTGAACGCTTAACAGTTATGTCGATAGGCAATGTATATAATACTATACGGGATACGTAGAGAAATCAGATAAAACTACATATTAGCAGCAAACAAGTGTGAGATTATGTCAATAATCTGCTTAAAGCTTAGCAAAAAAGTTCAAATAACCGATAAGATGCATCGCCTGGATCTTACAGCAGGGCACACACACACAGGACCTCAGTGAAAACAGGAAAGTGCATTTTATAAAGCTTCAAGATCTTATAATATTACTAAGACATATCTGCATTCTGTTTGCTTTAAATGACAAAAGTGTTTATGAGAAACCTTTGGCTCTGTTGGGTACTGGCAAGTAAACATTACCCAAAAGATAAACGGATTTGAACGGCGGCACCAGACAACACGGCTGATTTCTGCACATGAAACACGACCTTGAGCGCATTTGACACAATTCAAAAAGATCCTGCATCGGCGGACATTTAAAAATGTACAAACAGCCTTCAAGTGTTTATGACAGGAATCGCACGTGCATGCTTCAGTAAGACAAGGGTTACAAACGTGTGTTTATGACGAACACTTCATAGAGAAATACATTCCTCATGTCTAAATCTTCACAGGTTTGAAAATGATCCACAACTTTATGTACCCCAACAGAATGAACTCAAACCCAGAAGACACGTCGCCTCGCACGAAGTGAACTCTTTAGCAAAGTGAAAACAAGATCAAACAAATAAATACATTCATCACTGACAATAGACATTTGATAAAAAAAGTGAACACTGTCAGTAAGTGTTTGCACCAGTGTTGATGGAGGAGAGGCCAGTTTCACTCGCTTCTTTTGTGGACAAAAAAACACACACAAAAAATAAAGTAGACGAAATAAAAGAAAAGTGAATCAAAATGAAAAATAAAATATATCTATTTATATTCATATATTTATATATATGCAGCAAGTCCTAACAAGTATAACTTTGAGGTAAACGTGTACTGTATTCATGCGTATTTACATATTTAAAAAAAAAAAAAACAACAAAAGCAGCAAATTCATAAGCATATTGGCGACTGTATGATTTGCGTACGGGACGTCTCGGCACATTTTAAAGGGCCAATCGAGTGGTTGCAGCATCTCTCAAACATGCGGCTACGTTCACAGGGCACGACTCACAGTTACGACTTTCGATGACGTACACAGAAGCGCCGCGTGTTTAAACTGGCCTCCCCTCACCTGAGGTCTGTGACTGTAAGAGGTTTTATGTAAACAATGAGATTTTTATTATACACAAGAATCTTTTTATCAGACAAGCTGTCAATCAATCAATCAATCAATCAATCATTCAAAATGTGCTTTGGTTTAGAAAATAGTCTGAAAATTTGGGTATGAGCTTTTATCTTATTTGTTTATACATTTTTAACTAGAATGCATTTTTTATTATTTTGTAGGTTTTTTTTGTTCAAAAACACTTAAGAACTTAAAAGTAAAACTCCTCTAAGATCTCTGGCTTTGTTTTTATTTATTTTTTGTTTTTTTTAAGTGTTTTGAAATGGGAACATACTCTCGTAAAATCTATTCTGTATGAAAACTAGTGTTTTGCTTTTCGTCATTAAAATACAGAAATTGACACACAGTCTTACAAATGTAGTTGAAAGCTCCACATTTCAAAATATGCAAAACTATCCCTGAAGTTTTGAAGTAGAAACATTATTGTCACAGTTTGAAACTTTTTGTCATACTTTTTCCGCTTCTCCCGTTCTCTCATCTAAACGCTGGACTCAACAACAGAGCATCTTACCCAAAACATCAATTCTGTAACGTTCATATTAAGTGCTTGTAGACCAGCAAGATATCAACGGGAATTTTTTCCTGGAATCCTTCAATAAAAAACCTCTCCCTGAGTTGAGCTATCAATGCCAGAGCGCACTGTAACAAAAACTCAAAGGACTTTTGAATATCCAGACTGTCTCTTATCGAGCTAAATATGATTTGGATTACCTAAAGCCTGCAACCACGTGCCTCAAATCAATCATTTTGTCCATTCCAGACCTATTAATGCAATACGCTTGAAAAGGGGCAGCACACATTGACTCGAACTGATTCAATTTGCACAAAAATGTTATGAGAGGTGAACTAAAACAACTGGGAAAGGATTCCAGGAAAAAAGGGTGTAAACAGAGCTCCATTCAATACGACTATAGCTGCCCCCCAAAAACAGGACACTGAAGACAGAACCAGAGATAATAACCCGACAAAAAAAGACATTACAAAACTACATATGGAATGTAATACACCGTGATCGGTGGAAAACGTAACGTGTAATAAAGATGAAAAATATCAGCACAGGACTATAAATACATCCATCAGCATTTATCCAAACCCTGACCAATGTAACATTCACCCAATACAATTATCAGCATTTTGAATAAGCTTAAAATCTTTTCAACATGCATCCTTTACACATAATACAGATACCTCGAATCGAATGAATAGATGATTCCACGCAACTAATGTCATTTCCGAACAGGTTTTTTGGGGGGCTGTGTAACGCTTTCTTAGTCCGGTAAGACTTCCAAGCATGAACGATAGATATGTAACAAAAATCTACAACACTCGCACTGTTTGGTCTGAACTAAAATAAACAAGTCCTTCTGAAGTTCATCTGTAGACAGAGTAAGAAATTGAAAGACACTCTTGAGAAACTATTGTAAACTTCAACGACGCTCTCGACCACCAGAGGAAAGAAGTTCATTGGTTTTTAGTTAACGTCAAGTACAAACTAACGTCTCACTACATTGCTCTTTGTCGAGAACTTGGATGACATTCGTACCTTCTGCAGAATCAGAAACCTTTGGTTGGGATATTTTACAGGAAACCTTTGTTGGTAAGCCATTCTCTTTGGATTACTCTTAAATACATGTGCCCAAAGTAGCTATTTTCTACATTAATGCTTTAAAAACGTAAAACTTTTGTGGATGGGCAGAACTATTTAAAAAACCTCAACAAACTTTATAAATCTATATTTAGAGAGACCTCCATATTTTGTCCAATTAATGTATTGTTCTTAGGAATTAAGAGGTAGAACGTGACAGGACCGTACGGACCTGAATTTTCTCGGTCAAGGGAAAAACCAACTCAAAAAAGTAAAGGAAAGAACTGTACCGATAATAATAAACC
Source organism: Misgurnus anguillicaudatus (assembly GCF_027580225.2). NCBI lineage: Eukaryota > Metazoa > Chordata > Actinopteri > Cypriniformes > Cobitidae > Misgurnus > Misgurnus anguillicaudatus. The sequence continues at coordinate 39,664,664 of NC_073348.2, forward strand.
CAAATCTGACCCATCACCCAACCCGAACCCCTAGAACTTCCAGTTAAAACATTCACAGAAGCATATCAATAAGTTATCTAAAGTAATCTAAAAACAAGTACCTTTAAGTTTGGCTTTTCTTTCAGAGTAAACGACACAGCTCAAAAGACCACCCATGGCCTCTCTTCAGCATGTTTCCATTGGCTTAAATCCAGATGTAGGTGGGGCGAATTGTAGTAGCCCTGTGCTAAACGCATCCATTTGCAAGTGACTCGAAAGATTTAAAAAATATTTCTATTGGTTCTCGCTGCTATGATTAATCAACAATCATGAAAGGTTTGGTTATGGTACAAAACTACAGTAGGAAACCCCGACCCAGCTACAGCCAGAATTAGCCAATGGATACAGAGCAGGCATACTGGGAAATGTTTGGTTGGATGCACAAAGCTTTTATGAAATACCACACAAAAGACCACAGACAAGTCTTGGTCTTACAACACTATCTTCAGACCCTTAGAGACACTTTAAACCTTTTGAATTTGCAATACTTGTGGAAAACAAATTGGTCATTAAAAGCTTAAACCTTCCACATACCAGCATATACCAGTTTAAAAGACCAAGAAAAACAAAGGAGGAATATTTCTGAACATGTCAACAAACCAATGCATAGACTGCAGCGGTTGAAAGCAGTCCTAACATCTGGTTGGATAATACAACGGCATTAGTAGCCAGTTTTACATTCACAGTAAACGAAATCTTAAGCCTATAAAATCATACCGATCGGTTTATTCGTGAATCCTTGTTTGAATGGCTCCTCCTGTCATTAAAAGCAGAGGAGAATCCAGCTTCACGTTTTTAAAACTTCAAACTCTGCAGTAAACTATAAAGGAAGAGGTGTGCGTTGTCTCTCTTTCTTGAGGGTCTGCCGCTCCTGGGGTCTTTGGCTTATGACGGGGAGGTATGCATTCGAAGGTGACTAATGAGGTTACGTTGCTGGGTAAATTTCCCCCCGCAGAGCTGACATTCGTACGGCTTTTCACCCGAGTGAACCCGCATGTGCTCCGTGAGCCGGTACTGGCGGGTAAAGCGCATGCCGCACTCCTCGCAGGCGAACGGTTTCAGCCCTAGGTGGCTGCGCATGTGGCGCGTCATGGTGCCGCGTTGAGTGAACATCTTGCCGCAGATGTTGCAGGGGAAGGGACGTGTGAGCCAGTGGGTCTTCTCGTGTTGCCGGAGAGTGGCCGGATCTTTGTAGCTCTTGTTGCAGACCGAGCAGCTGAATCGTCGCGACTCCGTGCCGTGGCCGTGACCGATCTGCGAAGACAAATCTTCGGCCTCTACTTCATCTTCCTTTGGATAGGACTCGTCGTCCTCTTCTTTGATGTATAGCTCTTCCTCCGTGTGAGTCTCCACGTGAGCGTTCAGCTCCTCCGAGCTCGGAAAGCCTTTGCCGCAGGGGATGCAGACGTACAGGTTGTCGCCGAGTGCCGGCTCGAAGCCTTCCTGACGGTAAACGTAATTGGCGCTGTTCCTTCCGCCTTCGCTCTCGCTGTGTCCGCTGTCTTCGCTCTGTTCTTGTCCGTTCTCCAAGCCCTCCTCTTCCTCTTTACACTGGAAGGATATTTCCGAGTTGCCGTTTCCTCCACCGGGGAGTCTTTCTCCGGCCACGTTCAATCTTTTGGCGACGCCGTTGGGTAAAGTTCCTCGTTCGACATCTTCACCTTTGTTGCCTTCTCCTTTGGGCTGCCGCCTCTGTCGCGCCACCTGACGGGAGCTTTTACGCTGGTCGATGTCCGGAGGAGGTTGGCTCTCTTCACATTCTCCTCCTCCTCCCAACTCCATGGGCTCCCCGCCGGCGAGGTTCTGCGTGTTGGCGTTCTCTTCGAACGAGGCACTGTTGGCTGTGGATTCCGAGGCAGACTGAGGCGATTCCTGCGGGATGCTGCTGGGACTCACTTCTTCGGTGGCCGTGCTCCCTGAGGGACTTTTCTTGGAAAGGTCCAGGCCGAGTTCCTGGATGCCACAACCGCCGTTGCTTCCGTTCTTACTCGTGGATGGACTCATCGCAGTCACACAGTGAGCGTTTCTCGCAAACATCTCATCTTCGGACAGGTCGTCTTTGAGCAGATCGTCGTGTCTCTTGGCCTTCTCGCAGTCTTTTAACCCTGACATTTGGTTTGGAGTTACGGGTGTGGAGGACAGCCTTTGGTTCCTAGAAGTTCTACCGTTGGTAGGTGTGGTGGGTTTGCTGAGGAGGGACCTACCATTGCGTTTGAGCTTCTTTCTGCAGAGAGCAGCCAGGTCATGAAGCTGGAGGTAGCTTGCCGCCGTTAACAGGGCATTGAAATTGTGGTCACTGAACTGATCCGAGGACAAAAGCTTGCCAGTGTAAATGAAGTCTAGGACCTGTCGGAAAACCGACGGGTTGACCATGTCCGTGTCAAGGTTAATCAAGTTGTCGTGAAGGATGAGGGATTTGAAGTAGATACTGCTGGCTGCCAGAATGTTCTTGTGTGCCCGAAACAGGGCGTTTTCTACCACTATGATCACATCACACAGATAACCTTTGGCTCTTTGTTGGTTTAGCTGCAGCAGCAATTGTTTGGCATGATTTGGCAATTCCATTTCCAACTTCTGTGTCTTCACCTATGAAACCTGCAAAACAAAAACAACACATTCAGTCAACCATTGTGGGGAAGACAGTTTTATTACACTATTAAATTATGCCTTTCATCAAATTGACCCATTCAAAGCATCTCTTGAAACAAACAAACAAAACAACTTTAATGGACAACATGCCACAACTGTTGATGGGATTTGACCTTTGTGCATAACAGGTTTGTTAAAAGTGACAGGTCTTCGGTACCAAGCCAGTACTAAAAAAACGTCATACCAGGTCTGGGTCCACCCGGAAATGATTCGCTGTTTGACAGGTTGTCAGTTGGAAACCTTTCGTAGACGCAACACAAAGATGCGAGTTGCAACAAGAGTTAATGCAGGGTCTCTGAACTTCCCAAAATCATTTAAAGATGTGCAGAGTCACGTTATTCGCGGACAGAAATACTTTCAAGCGGATCACTGAAAGAACAAGCGAAGTGTCGGGATAAAATGAGGAAACACATTAAAAGGCGTCGACTGGATTCATTACAGTTCAAGCAGATGAGCTTCAGTTTTAATTACGTTTGCATTATGAGTGCTAATTCCATTTTTGTAAAGGACTTTTGATAGAGATCAGATGCAGAGCGATCTTTAAAACATACACGGACAAACAGCTGTTTGCCCTAGGGCAATACTTTCGGGTTTTATAAGTTGCGGGAGACTGGCGCCACCTGGTGGATAATATCTGTAATGCAGATTGACAAGATAACTCGTCAATGGCAGGGAAAGAGTTAAAACCAGTTATTTAGTGTCAGTCATCTAATGTTGTATATGCATCTATGTTCAGTTGTCTTAGTAAAGTTTATTGTGTTTGTGTTTTAAAGCAGCAGACTGAGGATGATGTTCATCAGCATGAAGGATCCCAGCAAACACACACAGACAACAGCTGCCGAAACATTTCAGCAACAAGTACATTTTATACTTAATGAATAAATGTAAAGTAAATACAGAATGGCAATGCTTTTATATTATTATTTTATATTAACATTTTACTTTATTAATAAAATAGAGTTTAATTAGCATGCTTTTGTGTGAATGTGTGTAGAGTTTTTATTGGTATCCGTACAGACTACTGAAATTTTGGTACCATGACAACATTAGTGCAATATATGTGCAAACTCTGAAGACTTCATTTATTATATCTCTCTCCATCCGTCCATCCATACCTCTCTCCGTTCACCCCCCCTCTCTCTTTCCCTCCCTCAATCCAACTCGCCATGTCCCTCTCCATCCACTCCCCTCTATCTCTATCCCTCTCTTTCCCTCCCCCACTCTCTCTCTCCTCCATCCATCCATCTATCTCTCTCTCTCACCCTCCAACCATCCAATTCTCTCTCCCTCCATCTCTCTCTCCATCAATCCCCCTCTCTCTTTTTCCCGCCCTCCATCCATCTCTCTCTCACTCTCTCCATCTATCTATTTCTCCCTTCATCCATCCATCCATCCATCTCCCGCTCTCTCTCTCCCTTTCCCTCCCTTAATCGCTCCCTCCATTTATCCATTCATCCATCTATCCATCCATCCAAATCTCTCTCTCTCTCTCTCTCTCTCTCTCTCCATCCCTCTCTCTCTCTCTCTCTTTCCCTCCCTTCATCCATCTCTCTCTCCCTCCATCTATCTATCTCCCCCTCCATCCATCGATCCATCCATCCATCCATTCATCCCCCCTCTCACCCTTTCCCTCCCTCCATTCCATCCATATCCCTCCATCTCTCTCTCTCTCTCTCCATCCATACCTCTTTTTCTCTTTCCCTCCCTCCCTCCATCTCTATCTCTCCCTCCATCTATATATCTATCTATCTCTCCCTCCATCCATCCCCCCCCCTTCTCTCTCTATCTCCCTCTCCATCTATATATCTCTCCCTCCATCCATCTCCTCCCCCTCCCTCCCTTCCTTCATCCCTCCATCCATCCCCCCCTCTCTCCCCTTCCCTCCCTCCATTCCATCCATATCTCTCCATCTCTCTCTCCATCCATCCCTCTTTTTCTCTTTCCCTCCCTCCCTCCATGTCTATCTCTCCTCCAACTATATATCTATCTATCTCTCCCTCAATCCATCCATCCCCCTTCTCTCTCTCTCTCTCCATCTCTATCTCTCCGTCCATCTATATATCTATCTATCTCTCCCTCAATCCATCCATCCCCCCCTTCTCTATCTCTCCCTCCATCTATCTATCTCTCCCTCCCTCCCTTCCTTCCTTCCTTCCTTCCTTCCTTCATCCCTCCATCCATCCAGCTGACCCTCTCTCTCTCCTTCCATCCATCCATCCATCTCTCTCCATCCATCTCTCTTCCTTCCTCCCTCCCTCCATTCATCCAAATCTCTCTCTCCCTACATCCATCCATCTCTCCATGTCTCTCTTCATCCAAGCCCCCTCCCTCTATCCCTCTCTTTCCCTCCATCCATCCATCTCTCTCTCCACTATCTCTCTCTTTCCCCTTCATCCATCAGTCCATTTCTTTCCCTCTCTCCCTCCCTCAAACTCTCTCTCTATCTCTATCTCTCTCTCCATCCATCCCGCTTTCGCTCTTTTTCCCTCCATCCATCCATCTCTCTCTCTCCATCCATCTTTCTCTCCATCCATCCATCTTTCTATGAGTCAATCTTACCCAATATATAATCTGGTATGCATTTTCTGTGTATTATTTATCTATCATTCCATTAGCCAAACTAACTTGAATAAATATCCTTTGTAAAACAATTTCCAAAATGCTTCATGTATTCTTCAGTTAGACTGCCTTCTATTAGCATTTTAATCACAACACATTTAAGAGACCAACACTTAACAGCTGCCTGCTGTCAAAACATGTGGCTTGTGAAAACCAGCAGGTATAAACTGGCATCATATTCGGATCCAAACATACACAAATTCTCATCTTTCCGCTTAAAGGAAAAAGAGAAGAAAGACTTGAACAGTAACACAGTTTCTTTTCTTTTCTATGGTCTTCTATGGGCGTCCACTACAGCTTAACGTTCCTGCCAGCACTCATTAATGCCAGCCTCCAGGGTCAGTCCCTTTGTTGTTAGATGGGGGTTGGGTAAAAAGGTTATTGGACATCACCGGGTGGTTTGTGTGACAGACAGCTTGAAACCCGAGCTGGGTGATCACCAAAGGTGTGGTGGGAAACAGGTAAACCAGCACCCGATCCACTGGATGAGCAGGCCCTGACATGCACCAGAATCTTTGTAATGCAACCAAGTAGATTTCTGCCAGACTGGCGTGTCTATGAGAAACGCTACTGAAATTATCTTCGCACAAATTTGCAACATCATGTTGTGTGATTCATTCTTTATCTAAAGTTGTGCAATAAAAAAGTGCACCTGATTTAATCCAATGAATCCCAAAGATTATCCATGAACTTATTGAAGAAATAAATTTAAACCCAAAACAAAACATTTTAGTCTCACATTTATTTAAAAACCATACAGGAGTGTAAGGGGCAAAGTAATGTGACTATTAAGGTCTCAATCAACAGAAAACAAAACATTATGCGCTTATACTTTATATAATTCACGATGGTAGATACAGCCATTAGGGGTGTGACAAGATCTCATACGATGTGATCTTGCAAGATTAAATGTGTCACAAGTAGGGATGCATAACGATTAATCTAAAGCAGAATAAAAGTTTTTGTTTACATCATGTGTGTGTGTGTGTGAACTGTGTATAATAACTTTGTATAGATAAACGCAAACACATGCATGTATATATTTATATGTATGAAATGTTTACATGTGTATATACATTTGTATATTTATGTATAATTTATATCAAATATAAATAAATACTTAATATATAAATATATATTTTTTCTTAAAATTATACATGCATGTGTGCATATTTATATATAAAAAATTATTCACAGTTCACACAAATATATAGTGTAAACAAAAACTTTTATTCTGCTATAGATTAATCACGATTAATGCGACTAAGTCACAAGATTTTTGATGATTTAATTTCTGCATGTTCTTGCTCAAGAATGACAGCGGCTGTATCATTTCTATTGTAAAGAATTGGACAAATATTAAATATTCAAATGAATTTATACGTTGTTTTGCTAAAAGTAAACGTTTTCTCAATCTAAAGTAAAGATAACATTCACAAGTCCGCTAGCACCTTTTTGCAGGCATTTGTTGTAATACATAATGCTGGTTTTTATTACATAGGCTACATATTGTTGTTTTGCTTAATAATTTATTCGAACCAATTATTATTGCATCATCATTATTATGTAATTTTAAAGGTTATTATTCATTCAAGTCTATTGTTATTTACCAAAAAAATCAAATTATTTAATTATCAATTACCAAAATAATTGTTAAGGACAGTCCTAGATTAGTTAAACGTTTCAAAATTATGTGATTTTAGGTACTCATTTATAATTTTATCATTGAGGATTTCTTAAAAAAAAAAAGTAAAAATCTTGTCTTGTCTCGTTCTCATACACCCAATTTTGTCTCTCGTCTCAACCAATAATAGGGTCAGAAAGAATATCCATCAGTCAGCAGATTTTTGAGTCTCATGAGACTTTATCTAATGATGACTCAGGATAGTGCATGAAATAAACATAATAAATGATTTCACTTGATATAGGATTTTTGCCAACAAAGCAATGCCGGAAAAATGCAAAACGTTTATAAATTTGTCTTATAAAAAGCACAAATAAACACACTTCACATTTACATACAGGAACAACTTTACTTCTCTAAATCGGGTATCTAACTGTCTCCATTTACCCAGTAACCCACAAAAACCAGTATGGCTGGCCCTAAACAATTGTGTGAAACCATATCTCCCTCTTACAGCAAAGAACAGCATAAATACCAATCAAACTTCTTAAACCCACTGCCTACATAAAGAAACGAGAGGAACATCCAAAGACGAGGAACATCAGAGAAACGTCTTTATCTAAGAGTTGCACAGAAGTCTTGATAAGATGCTGCTGGTGTTTCGATTACTTCACATTCCTACTTCTCATCATGAATGAGCAGCGGAGTCTGCGAGACCAAACGACCGCTCTAATCACAGAGATTGCTGTCTGAAAAAAGTCAAAGTGCAAGGGAGGGCAGTAACATCACGGGTAAACAAGTCAGACAGGCAGTGTGCTGAACCTCATAAACAAGCTTATCCACTGGCACCGACCCCTGAGGGCCCCAAACTTTATTGTCTTAATGCTATAAAAACAAACTGAGCACTTTGGCTCCCATGAAAGTGTACTGGCAAACAAAACATCATCCGTTCACATTATGCATACATACTCTGCATAATATATTGAGCGAGTACAAGAATAAAACCACATCATCATGACACACTTCACTTCAAATGTGATGATTCCATCTCTAAAACAGAGAAATCCCAAAATAGTCAAGTGCCCATTTAGTTTTATTGACATCAGGTGAGTAACACACACATTCAGATCAAAGTGCTTACTGTAACCAACCGCTAACCTCTTGAAACGGTTAAACCTGATTGAAATGATGTGATGCAATAACAAAACCAAGGGTCTGATAACACAGAATATCCCTTATCTGAAGAATTCACCCCCCTTTACACACTCACTGCCCCGTCTATTTCATTCAATAACACACCCGATGTGTGCTACAAAACAACATGGGTCCACCAAAACCAAGGGACAAGTAGAAGAAAAAGGGACAACTTGAAATTAAATTGGACTTATTTAAAGGTTTGTTTACTTGCACCTAAAATGATTGGAGAACTTCTGGTCCATCTTTGGGCATATGATGTTAATGTGGTTTGTGGCTAAACCAAAAGTACGCTGGGTTCATCTATGATGTTGAAACAAGGCCTGAAGTTTTAAAATACCTCACAAACAAGATTCAACGACAGCCAAAGTGATCAGACGAAAGCAGGCGAGCACATACTGAAAAACCTGTTTCAAACCCTCAATCGTGTGAGCACTTCATACAGAATAAAAGTGCCTTTGTAAAACAAAAACTCAAACATCTAAAAATCACAAAACACCTGGCTCTGTGTAACGGCAGAGCATGAAATCATGAATTAAAAAAATATATTATAATAATCACATAGCCAGATTAGGCAACCCTGAGTAATCCTCAATTGATAAATCACATTTATTATCTTTAATAATCTGACATTTTACACTGCTATTGCTTTTTTTTACAAAACACGGTTAAAAGAGCTCCAGGTTAAAGTCAAGAAACATACCAAGCATGTTGGACAAGATTTCAAACACGAGGTTGTGCCTTTAAGCAACATGCACACAAACCATACATTAACACACACGTAAACATGTGAGACTACACAGTCGTTAAAAAAATCAAACTGAACAATTAAATACAAGTTAACCTACATTCTACTCGAGTAAAGAAACAGGGCTGTCCCAATTATAACTATTTTCCTGTTAAAAAGTTACGCTTTAGTAATCTAAAAGGAGTACCTAGTTAAACATTTTCATTATTACTAAACAGTGCACCCAGGTGAGACATTACAAAACAGATAAAACCGTCAAAAACATTTACTGACGGTAAAACAGACACAAAACGTTGGGTGTCAATTAGGCTTAGATCAAAATCTGAACCCACAACAAACTTTGGAAAGAGCCCCTCTCAATGATAATGGTCTAAATACACTGTCCCCACCCAGTTCACTCAATACAGCCCATCATCTGCATTATTCAAAGCAGAAACCAAGGCCTTCCTTTCATAAGAGTATTGATTGGGCTTTAACGTGAATGCCACTACATCTATTAAACACATCTTTTATTCTCATTTCCTTTCTCTGATACCTTTGTGGAGCACAAAGCTAAACCAATTACAGCAGAGGCCGCCTGACTCACAGTCGCACAGAGAAACATTTATAAATGCATTTGAAATTTAAATTCAAGTAACTGTGGCTCAAAACCTCACTGCGCTCACAACAGCATATAGCAGAGAGCCACAAATCATTTTATCACTCATTTACGCTTTAATTCATTATTGCTTCCTCCATAAAACATTTTGATCTCAACACAAGAGATGCACGTGGATATCCGGTTGTTTACTATCATATCACAGATATATTGTATACGTCTCATTCAAGCAAGCTGTCACTGAGGCAGGGAATGACTTTAATGAAGGGGTACTACTGATCTAAAACCCACAGCAACCACTGTAAAACAAGCCACCCCCTCCCCCAGTTCATTAAAATGGATGAGTTTTTAAGGTTTCTTATTTAAGCACCCATCCTGTAGATATATAGAGGTGGTACAATTATTTACTTTGACACACCATACGCTTGATTTTAATTCAAATATGAACAGCAAAAAAGAATGAGACACCAAACTGAACGTAGCATTTCAAGCAACAACGTAACAAACGATAAGACGATACATGTAACAATAAAAGAGAAGATTGTAACAAACTCATCACCTGAGCTGCGTTATAATGTAACAACATCATAATCCAGTGTGTGCGCGTGCGTGTGAGGTAAACAAACACACATATACAGCAGCAAACGCTTCTTAACAGATACAACCATCAACTTTACCCTTCATACTAATAAACTGTGATTTACGTACAGACAGTTACAAACACACGTGTTAACTTCACATTCGTACTCTTATATCTAATTGCATGCGTTAATAACAATGAACAATATTCCAGAAGCATGCGCAAATATTAATAATGTTAAAGGTAAACACACAGAGAGAGGAGGGGGGCAGGAATCCACATAAAGGCGACTCGCTGCCAGGCGTTTACCACCTACGATTCGCGTAAACCTTCATACTGCACTATAAACATACCGCATACGTGCATTTCATCTGTTTAACATTGCAAACAATCACATTTAGATGCGTAACATTTAAGCTGTGGCAATCCTTTACATATAAAACATACAGTATTGCCAGTATTGCCAGGCTGCGCTCGCGCTGCGTGCGTGCGTCCGTGCGTTAAAAGCCCCGGTGGGCACGCAATACGCTTGAGGAATCACTGTTTCTTTAAAATGGATACGAACGCGCTCGCATACCCCGCGGTTTATGCTTTCCAAACGCGTCTTTGTAACTCGACATACCGTGCACGCGGAAGAATAAAGCATCTTTACCTTAATACATCGACTGAATGTCTTTAAACAGCCATCCTCTGTTCACATCTCACAGCTTTCCGAGCGCCATCTTGCTTGTGTGACGTGAGAAATCCTCACCCCTGACCCAAATTTGAATAGGAGGCAGTAAAAGAGGGGGAGAAAGAGCCAAGTGCCCTGCCTCTGCCAGCCACACGCGCTCATTTGCGTAAAGAGCTCGAGGCGGGTGTGATGATGCTGCGTGCCGTGACCTGCTGCTGCTGCTGCTGTGATACTCACACACGGCAAAAAATGACTTTCTTACTTAGTATTTTTGTCTTGTTTTTAATACAAATATCTAAAAATTCTTAAATTATGATGCATTTTCTTGATGAGCAAAAAGACCTAAGAAAATAAGTCTAGTTTTTAGACAAAAAAAAACGTTAATTTGCAAACAAGCAAAAATAAATTTGCCAATTGGTTAAGAATTTTTTTCTTGAATTTAGTGTTTAAGAAAAAAGATAACTTATTTCAAGATTTCATGCATGTGTAATTTGATATCATAAAGTAAGGTTTTATGACTTCCTGTAAAACTGCAATATTTATACTGAACAAAATCATCTAACACACTGACTGAATTAAAAAAAAAAACTTAACTATTAAAAAGAAATCTTAAAAACTTTTGATCATAAAAAATCTAACATGCACTTTCATTTCATTCATACTAGAATAAACCTAACAACACTTATTGGGGTGGTTTCAGGGTTTAGATTAATCCAGGACTAGGCCTTTGTTAAATTAGGACATTTAAATAGTTTTAACAAACAAACCTTACAAAAAAAAAACATTACTGGGGTGCATCTTGAGAAAAAACAATATCACTGATATATGTTAAGATACGTCAGTACAAGGTGTTTTGAAATGAAGCAGCTCAAACATGCATTTGAGTCTGGGACTGTCAGAGAAACCACCCCATAATGTTTTAAAATATTCATGTCTTTATAATTTGTTAGCTATAGCTATCTTGATGTGGTAGTGTTTTGACTATTAATGTAAAACCACTATTGACACCAAAACCATTATTGTGGTATCAAACATTGATTATGACACGTTTGTTCGTTTTGGTTGTTGGTTATCAGCAGTTTAATCACCTGAAAAACTAGATAGTCTAGTATTGTGGTTCATGGGTGGCTTTCACTCCACTACATAATTTGCCTTACTGAATTGACAATGATTTTGTTCAGGTCTACGTAAATGATTAAAAAGCTTTATAGTATATTTTAAAACTGTAATACTGTGCTCAAGAAACGTCAAGTCCAATATGTGTCAGTCATGGATTGACTAAATATCGACTAAGATCATGTAAAAGATTTAAATCAAATTAATGAAATCAAACTTTGATGCTCATCATCTCAGAATTTGATTTGAGACTTTAGCCTGGTTAGCCTGTCATAAACAGAGTCACATAAGTAAACAATGCCAACTTTATATTACTTTATATTACTCTTATTTATGCTGAATATTTTGGCTGTTTCGAAGGGGTTTTAACACAAATAGCACGTTTGTTATGAATCTTTGACTATAAGCTAATATTGTTTCCTGGTAATCCAATATAGAATAAAAATTGTAATACCTAAAATATGGCCAAATAAAAATGAATATATGTGAACCAGCCTGTGAAATCCATGTTAAAATCTCATAATCTAAGGATGAGATTAGGAGCATGAAAGTTTGCTTTCAATCTTTGACATAATCTTACTCAGTCAATATTAAAGATATTAAGGTAATATTTTTTACCAAATGTTCTTTACAGTATGTAGGATGATTTGTAGAAAACAGTAATTCACAAAATATTAGTATTATTGTATATATAGTGTTATATAGTGTTAGTATAGTATTTACTCTCTAGTAATCAATCATCATGAATTAATTCTCACATGTGTAGTCCTGGATTGGGGTTTTAATGTGAAACACAAGTGCTCGTACGCCCCCTAGTGGACTAATTTAATAAGCATTCATCTGTGTTAGCTATCTTATTATTATTATTTTTTAATTATTGTATTAATTTTAAGTTTAATTTAATCGAGTGAGTCATTAATGTATTTTTTATATTAGTAATTTTCAATATATAAATTTAGATAATATGAATTTTACTCTGTAAAAATAGCTAAAAGTTTTTTTTTATCTAAATGTTTTATCTATCTCTATTTTTTACAAAATATTGAAATATAAACCCAGCATTAGTGTAAAAATGAGAAATTGGGACTTTTGTGTATTTTGTGTAATATTTATTTAATTTAATCACAAACCACACATTAATTTCACTACAAAATTTTGCAATTACAACCGAATAGGAATTTAAAACTTATATTAATAATACAACAATAATAGGTGCAAGAAAAATATATAACATTTAAGATTGAAAAGAGCATTAAGCAGCACATTTGAAAATTTCAATTTTATTATATTATTTAATAAATGAGGTATTATTTTATAACTTTCAAGACTGAAGTGGCGTGAATTCAATGCGCGATGCATTGTGGGTAATATCAAATCCAAGATGGCGGCGAGCAGGCGACTGCATAAGGTAAATATCCCGAGAAATGTGGTTTAATTAATATAAAATAAAGATTTAATTTGTTTTGTCTTTAAAAACAGATATGTTACGGCTTTCAGTGGCTGTTTGTTAGAAACGTGAAACTTTAAATGACTCTGGTTAGAAATTTGATGAGGAAGAGGAGGATGAAGACAACTAGCTTAGCTGTAGTTCAAATATCCACTTTGAAATAAAACGGAATATTTAAATAAAAAAGTAAAACCAAATAAACTGTCTCCTGAGTGAGGCCAGTTTATTGTTTAGTATTAAGTTTGCACGTCTGTTGAAGAGTGTTAACGTTTAACGGATTGTATGAGTAAGATTGAAAATGAAACTAGTTTATGTCTGAATTTACCAACGAGACCAAAACATATTTCATCAAAAGGTTGATTTGAAAGATGATCAAAGAATAAATACCTTAATATAGCAGAATGATATCTGGGTGGTCGTAATGTTCGCTGTTATCAGTAAAATGATGAAACAGGAAGTGTGTTGTCTTTGAAAGTTTCAGTATTACTTAATCTGTGTGCTAATAAGATATTATGTTACTATAATAAATACATTAATCATTTGTAAAAATGCAAAAATAATTTTTTAATTGTTATACTGTATGGACTATATTTTAATGTTGGTGTTTGAAGTTTTGTGCATGACCACAGTAAAGAGAAGTTTACTTTCGTTTTGACTTTGTGGTTTCTGAAACTTCTTTAAAGGTTAAACGTCCTGAATATCACTAAAGGAGGATCGTGTTTTGTGTTTTACAGGAACTCGATGAAATTCGCAAGTCTGGAATGAGAAATTTCCGCAACATTCAAGTTGACGAGTCAAACATTCTGACCTGGCAGGGACTCATCGTGCCTGTAAGCTCACAGAAATCCCATAATAGTTGTATTGAATTTAACTCTATTGTTATTGAGTAAAATGAAGTAGAATATTGATTACCTGTTGTTTAAGATCTCATAAGGATTTCTTCTCTTCCAGGACAACCCTCCATATGATAAAGGCGCATTCCGGATTGAGATCACATTCCCTGCAGAATATCCCTTTAAACCTCCAAAGATTACGTTTAAAACAAAGATCTACCACCCAAACATTGATGAGAAGGGTCAGGTGTGCCTGCCAGTCATAAGTGCAGAGAACTGGAAACCAGCAACCAAAACTGACCAAGGTATAAAGTCTCTCAAAGGACATTTTTACTTTGGGTTCAAACCAAAGAGCTAGGGGCGGTTTCACAGACAGGGTTTAGGTTAAGACACGACCAGGCCTTAGTTATAGTTGGACATTTAAGTAGTTTTTACAAACATACCTTGCAATATGGGTGCATCTTGAGACAAAACAATGACATTAATATATTTTAAGATACATCAACAAGATGTTTTTTTTAAAAATTAAGATCAAACATGCATTTTAGTCTGGGAATAGCGTAAGCCCTGTCCGGGAAACCGCCGTTAGTTCAAAGTAGGGCTGCAACAACTAACCGATAAAATCAATGATAATCAATTATGAAATTAGTTGTGAATAGGGCTGGGCAAAAAAAAATCGATTTTTCGATTAATCATGTTTTTTTACGTTGTCGATTAAAAATCTATTCTCTCAAGCCACGAATCGATTTAAAAAAAAAATGAAATAACCTTATCCTGTTTGATCAGCATACATTTTTCATATTGCATCAAAATTGTATTGTATATAACATAATTGTATGCATTTGAAAATTAGAGATGGGTTCTGTTTTAATGTACCCAA
The DNA here is from genome assembly GCF_027580225.2 of Misgurnus anguillicaudatus. NCBI lineage: Eukaryota > Metazoa > Chordata > Actinopteri > Cypriniformes > Cobitidae > Misgurnus > Misgurnus anguillicaudatus. The sequence goes on from NC_073348.2 coordinate 39,679,664, forward strand.
GTGTACCAAAAATAAAAAAGTGTAATACAGGTTGGTGGCTCTTAATTTCTTTTTATTAATTGCCCACTTGTAAACTTATGTTCACTTTTTTTATAACTAAAGTATTTGTATTAAATCTATATTCATTGAGTTGAATCGAGAATCAAGTATAAAAATCGGTCCGAGAATCGGAATCGAACAGAGAATCGAAAACGAATCGATCCGATAGCTTATGAATCGAAATTGAATCGATACAGAACATCTGAATCGATACCCAGCCCTAGTTGTCAACTGTTTTCATTATCGATTGGTTGGTCTGTGATGTCACATTTATTAATATTTTGACATTTAAATATGTTTAACTATTTAAAAGCTGCACAAACTTTTTTAATTAAGGCTTAAAATAACAAAATAAACAAAGATTATATTAGTAAAACTCTTTAAAAACTTTTTAAAAGTACACTTCCACATGCCTTATTTAGCCATAAGTGAAAAATCTAATTGAGAATATTTAACTTTTATCCCAATTAGTTGATTAATTTGAAAAATAATCGCCCGATTAATCGTCAATAATCGTTAGTTGCAGCCCTAGGACAGTATTTAATATCTAATCATCCCGACATGAATACTCATGAATTAGAATCTGTGTTTTTTCTCCATACAGTAATCCAGTCTCTCATTGCCCTCGTCAATGACCCCCAACCAGAGCATCCACTGAGGGCCGACCTAGCAGAAGAATATTCAAAAGACCGTAAAAAATTCTTTAAGAACGCAGAAGAGTTTACAAAGAAACACGGCGAGAAGCGTCCAGTGGACTGATATTGCATGGGCGCGTTTCTCTTGTTTTTGCTCTGCCCACAAACCTTCTCTCCAAATCTGAGTTCCCACCTGCTCTCACTCTCCGTCACCCAGCATTCCCTGAGAAAATCCCAGTCGCATTTCACCATCGGCAGAAAGACCCGTGACTTCTCAGCCTCTGGGTGTCGACTGGCTGGTGTAGTGTGTAGACAGGGAACACATGCGAATTAGATCTTAATAAGTTTGTGAGATTTCTGGGTGGGATAGGGCAGGGGTTGGGGCCTTAGAATAAAACGTTTGTTCCTTTTAATTTGTTCTTAAATTGCACAGAGATGTGTTGGGGTCATGCCGTCTGCTGTGCAATGACTGTTTCATAGCAGAGGTGAATCAGAGTATAATGTTAATGTCGCTTCACTTTCACATGTATGACGTTGTTAAAAAGTAAAATCTAAAAGTTCTTTGAATGATGATATATAATACATCAAGGTTCTAAAGGTGTGTGGCAAATGTTTCATTTACATTTCTTTCTCATCTTTATTTTTTTTATATTTGCTTAGGTTGCACTGTTTTTGTGGAATAAGATTTAATGTTCTTCATATTCTCTCTGTTTGTAACTGATGGAATCTCAGCTTAGTCACTGTCACCAATATAATGTTTATTATGTCATAAAAGTAAAGCTGTGTGTTATTTTTTGACTGAACATGCTCGTATATTTCAGCACAATCTCGGTCACTAAAGCCAGTCGTATTTTTATCACTACAATGTGCTGCACAACTACAGGGATGTTTATCACATGGGGTAAAAGTTCATAAATACACCATATATATATATATATATATATATATATATATATAACCCCTATTTTAACTTTTATTAATATTTAACTTTCACCTATTATGTGTGTCGCATGTGGTGTAGTCACACAAGTATTTTTTTAAAGCTAGAATAAAATATTTAATTTAGAAAAATGTAAAAAAAAAAATTAATTAAACACCTAGTTTATACAGATTATTTTAGGACACTGGCCCAAAGGTAAAGTAAAAATATTATTTATTAAAATAAATTTAGTAATTGTGAAAAACAAAACATCCAGCAATTTAAATGGCATTGCTCTTATAAAGCATGTTACTATGTTGCTAATATAGTTTGATATTTGATATCATGGTATTACCTGGTACACTTCTACTATCCTTGGGTACAAAAAGGTTTTGCATGTGCACACGCTGTAAATACTCTCTTGTATTGTGTTGCAGTGGCATCCACACAGCTCACTTTGCTGGGATTGACTGATTTCATTTCCCTTTAACCCTTCTGGTGCCTGTTGCCCCACCCCTAACCCACTTCTCTCTTAAGTATAGAATTAAGATTAGCATTACTAGACACGACACTAAGCAGATCTAAAAGGAGAACTTGGACCCAATGGATTAGTCTGCTGGGTTAATGATGGGAGGCAAGGGTTTAACGTGACATGTAAATTCATTGCAGTTTTGATCATTGTAAAAAATTAGGAACAAGTACAAGAGCTTTAATTTTGGTAATAAAGGTCTTGGTTAGGGCTGTCACAATGATTAAATAATTTTCTCATCGCAATTGTTTGACTTCATCGCGATGATTTCAGATCACCGCGATGATTGCACATCTTTCTAAAAAGCACAAGGGGGAGCTGCAGTGCCTGTATAAACGAGACAGTATTAGATTACTTTTAAAAATGTGTTATGTATATAAATATTTACTGCCAGATAAACCTTGCAAAAGATTTAATTTAAATAATCACAACAATCAGTGAAAATTATTTCACAAACAAAAAATAGATGAGAATTAAATGTCAAAGCAATAAATAGGCAATTAATCGTCATAATCACCACAATTTATTAAACAATGAACTGTCAGCCAAATTTCATAATCGTGACAACCCTAGTCTTGGTTTGACTGTCTGGTCAGTAGGTTCTAGGAAAATCTGGGCTTATAACCCTAAACTTGTTATTGTCTGAGATGGTACACTACTGGTTAAAACCTAAAGATATTTGTGTGTAACTGTTTTCTTTGATACCTAACATTTATCATATTCGTTGATGAGAAATAATGAAACAATTATAGTTTTCAACTTTATTTTATTAAGCTTTGTGTATATATAAGACCTTCTGTTTGGGGATTGGAGGAAGGAGCGTCCACAAGTCTCTCTGCTGTATTGAATCCAGCCTTTATCACAGAAGCAGTGCTCATTTCCTGAACTGTTGGATGGGCGCAGGGACTTTAATATCCTGGCCCTTTTCCAATTTCTTCTCACACTCGACAAGATAGTTGACGCCATCAACGACCAGCTGTACCAGCTCCACCTGGTTAAGACAAGCAAAGACACACAGTTTAGAAATGTCATTCAGAGGAGACTTTAAATCAGAAGATGTCATCCAATGGTGTACCTCAGATTTGCCCAAGCGGTCAAGGTTTGAGATGTCAAAGGTGTCGCCCACAGCAGCAGTGTCCACGCCGCCAGTTCCACGCTTTTGCAGTCGCAGGTTATCCAGGATCTTACCAAAGCGAGGATCCTAGCATACACGTATCACAAACACATTAGTGCTTCACTCAGTAGTTCTTCTTCCTGATTAAAAAGCTAAATGCTGTTACCTTGCTAAGCTTTGGCAAGCGGACGTGTACTCCGGCTCTGAGTCCAGTGCCAAGGTTGGATGGGCAGGTGAGGATGTAGCCAAGATGTTCATTCCACATGAACTCCCAGCCTCTCTCCTGGATCAGGTGCTCCACCTGTCCAACATCGGGATGGAAAAATAAACTTTACAGAAACTGAGCTAAGATATCAGGTAAATATCAGAGCGAGATGGGTTTAATGGAGGACCTGTTTGAGTCCTCTGCAGAATCTCTCAAAGACCCTCTTCATATTGCCGCCCTTCTCCATGGAGATGACACGGGTGTGATCTTCTTCATTGATCCATATCAAGAAGGTCTTATCGTTGTTGTGCCTTGGAAATGAGTCCAAATGTAGGAGTACTTTATATTATCAAATGGCATGTGCAAGCTTGTTCTTCTTTCTACATGCAATCAGGATTTTAGTATTTTACATTAGTATTAGCATTACGTTGCATCCAAACCTAGCACGTTCTCACCTTTGAACGTTGTACTTGTTAAGCGTTGTTAGCTACCCAAGACAGCTCATTTGACTTAAGCTACCCAAAGGTTCATCAAACCATGCTCATAACTTTCTAAAACCATACCAAATGCCTCTTGCATCTGGCCAGTCACGGGCCATAAATGCACACGTCAACAAGGGAGACACAGGTTTGTCAAACAGAAAGTGATCCTAGGGAAGGAAAAAAGGCAAAGTAGGTGGAGGATCTAAAGGAGAAACAACACTTGGAGTCGACTTGCATCCTATAAAACAGGGGTCAGGTGCTTCAGGTGTGTTTGATTAGGATTGGAGCTAAACTCTGCAGAGACACCGGCCCTCCAGGACCAGGATTGGTGACCCCTGCTATAAAAAGTCAAGAAGACAGGACTGGAACTAAACTGGTGAGGTTTGCACTAGAAAATTTGCAGCTTTTCCAACCCCAAGTCCTACCAGATGCCACGAGCATCAGGCCAATCCCTGGCCATCCCAGATGCAGTGAGCAGAGGAGACACAGGCTTGTCAAAAAGAAAATGCTCCTGAGCCGTGTCAGCATGAGGAAGAGAATCAATGATTCAATCCAAATCACATTATAAACCAAACATCTCAATCAAAATATGCACTGACTCACATCAATGAGTCTCTGCTGTTCTTCTTCAGTCATATCGGTGAGGCTGTAGTAACGTCCAGCCAGATCTCCCTTCAGACCCGCCAGGGCCTGTACCGTCACCCTCTCCACCTCACGGCGCTCCGAGCGGCTGCAGGCGGGTGGGAGGCTGAGGCCACGAATGCTACGGCCCGTGCGCACGCGGGACGACAGGACGTATTTCTCGTCGAACATGCCTGACGTGAGCTGAAATAAAACATCAATCAATAAAAGCGCTCAGAAATTGACAATTCCGAATGGATAGTTGAGGATAAAACGTGCACCTTGGAGGAGTCCAGGTCAGTGGGATGCTTCATGATCTTCGGGTCATAGCCGTTGTGTCTGTCCTTGATTACCGGATCAAAGATGTCAGCAAATACCTGTAACATCATAAGGCAGACAGTCAATGCTGTTGTCTCCAGAATAGCTGAGGAGGAAGGTTTAGTCTGAAACTACCTGGTTGATCAAAGTAAGTTACTAAGCTACTTAAGTTGGACAATACCTCATAACTCTCCTCATCACCAGCAACCATCCCCACTGTCTTGATGAAGGGATGTCCGGGGTTGTCCACACCAGTTTGGATACACTGGTCAAGAGTCCAGTTGTTTGGGGTGACCTTGTCCCTCAGCCTGGCGTAGATGGCAGGAGTCAACGCACTGGCCATACAGTTGTTGTGCTTGCGAAGGTCGGGAAAATCGGCACTGTTGAAAAAAACAATCTCCAGTCAGGTTCTGTTACTGGGAAGCATGTAGACGCTTAAGGAGATGAATGGCCATGTACAGCCTTGGTGCAATGGGGAGGGTTAAGATCTTAACATTAGATATTTAAAGTCAAAGTGTGCATTTAGAAAATAGCTTTTTAATCAAGCAATTTAAAGAAAATGCTACATGCACAACTCATTCAAGAGCTTAAATCTTGGACTGCTGATCTGATTTGATCTTTGGCATCTATCAGTGCAGGACATAAGCTACTTAAGTTTCATGTTCACAGCCCTTTACATTTCACATTATTACTGTGTGACACTTCACAGTACATCATGACCTCTACGCATGATCATATTTTTTCCAACAGGTGCAACCCTCATGGAATGGAAAGAAGTTGAACCCTTCTGGGTACATTAGGCTCACGTACAATTCACTTGGATATGGTACAGTCAAGCTGCTTGAAGTCAATTTTTTAACCAATGAATACACATGTTTGATAAATAGATCGTTTTGTAAATCTTTGGTGGATACCTGGGAGGGTAAAGTTTCCTCCTCTGTTCTGCATTAAGGGCAGCACTGTCGCTTATTAAGTAACCGGTGGCGGCCGCTCCGGCTCCCAAACCTGCCACGAGTAAACCGGCGGTGCGGCCCGACATCATCTTGGTGAATGAGCTAGCCATCTTCAAACGATTCTGCTTTTCTGGATGAGGTCAGCACTGAAGTAAGAGAACATAGCAATGAAGTATTTTCAGACTTATTACAGTTTCTATCCAAGATTTTAGTGCTTAAGTTGACAGATTGTCCGGTAAGCTGAAGAGCGTCACCTGATCTAAGATGGCAGCTTACTTGCGTCTGGTCATCTTATTAACTTTAGTTAATCAACTATGAGTGTTTAAGTGGTCTGACATTAAAATGGGTTCATCTCTGTATATTTAGGACTCCATGCTTTTGTTACAATTCCCTTCTTAAGCACTTGTCCTTGACTGGTTTTTAAAGGACAATTGTAGAAAAACAAATAATTGTTTTGTATTTCGTAGAAAAACCATGATGTCACATTATGAAACATTTTTAAAATTGACTTAAAACGATTTTTACTTTAACAACATTAATAATCAGATGGTCACAGCCACCATTATGTGCTCCTGTATAGCTCCATGGTAGACAATGTGTTTGCAGTGCAAAAGGTCATGGGTTCAAACCCATACTAATAAATAAATGTATACCTTGTATATTGCTTTAGATAAAATGCATACATGTAAATATACTAGTCAACATTTGAAGTTGTCCTAAGACAAAAACGGATATTGGGTATTGGTTTTAAGACAACTTTTAGAAAAGGTTTTAATCCACTTCAATTGTTGACACATTATCCTCAACTTTGAAAAGTCAGTATTAACAAGTGGGTCTGTCCAATATATTAAATAGCAGATTTAAAACGTTAACCTTTGGTCCACTGATCAGTTCATAACATTTAGTTATACCCTTCATTTAGTCTGACAGAGCAACTGCAACCCTTGAAAAGTGAAAGTGTTATTTATAGACCTGTAGACTAAATGAAGTGTTTGGAATTGAGCCTCATCTGAGACCTCGTGCTCGCTCATGACATTCTGAACCGGTCACACAAATGCACACAAGACCCAGCTGACAGCTCGAGCACAGATCTACATAAAACATCAAAAAACATGAGCAATACCCATGTTTAATGTCTATCTTTTCCACAGCGTTATAGAGGATTATTAGGCTTGTAGGATTAGTGGATAACGTTTGAAGAACGCTGTTAAATAAGAACTATAATGTCTTTAAAAATGTTTCAGGAATTCAAACGAATGCATCTTATTGAAATAATCAACTGAGCTAGATGCAATCCAATTTACTGCAAAAAAGTTTCCAAGAACATTGAATAGAGGAAAAGATGCAAAATTTTACATTCTGAGTTAATTTTCTTAAAAATGTATATTCATGCAAATTAAAACATCTGATGTTTGCTCTATTTTACATTTATACTTTATAAACAGTGTTTGCAAAATTGCTTTCCACTACTAATATTTCAAGTTTTTTTTTTCATATGCTTAAATTTCCTCGGTATAAAATCTACATTCAAGTTTATGAATGTGAAGAGTAAGAAAAGAGAGTTTTACCTGTAGAGTTTCCTCCGTTACAGTCGGCTGTGTCAGGAAGCACACAGTCTGTGTGGAAAACTGGCGCTCCTCTCTGGATATGGGATTAGACGGAGAGCTGATGGCCAATCCTCTTCTGTGTAAGTGTCGGGTCATTACCCATGTCTGTTGTCCGGTTTGCCCTTGACACCCTGCCACCATAGTCAACCATTCTACACTGGACACAGACACCTAAATACATCATCTGTCATCTGTTTTAAACATTAAACCTCTCCATGGAATTATAGACTTTCTTAAAATACTGACTGCAATTTTATAGTCGTCAGATAACAATTAAAGAGAGACAGAGACAGGTAGGCAGACAGACAGACAGACAGAGTCAAACAGACTGATCAGACAGACAGACCTAGAAAGATAGAGAGACAGACAGATATATAAATAGACAGACAGGCAGGCATACATACATGACAGATACATAGATAGACAGATATACAGGCATACATTCAGGTAGGCAGATAGATAGACAGACAGACACATAGATAGACAGATATACAGGTAGGCAGACAGACAGGCAAATAGACTGACAGACAGACAGGTAGACAGATAGATAGACAGACAGATGTACAGGCAGATAGACAGACACGCAAATAGATAGACAGGCAGACAGACAGGTAGGCAGAAAGATAGATAGACTGACAGATACATAGATAGACAAATATACAGGCAGACATACAGGTAGGCAGATAGATAGACAAACAGACAGACAGGTAGGCAGATAGATAGACAGACACATAGACAGACAGATATACAGGTAGGCAGACAGACAGGCAAATAGATTGACAGACAGACAGGTAGGCAGAAAGATAGATAGACTGACAGATACATAGATAGACAAATATACAGGCAAACATACAGGTAGGCAGATAGATAGACAGACAGACAGACACATAGACAGACAGATATACAGGTAGGCAGACAGACAGACAGGTAGGCAGAAAGATAGACAGACAGACAGACACATAGACAGACAGATATACAGGTAGGCAGACAGACAGACAGACAGACAGACAGACAGACAGACAGGTAGGCAGAAAGATAGATAATCTGACAGATACATAGATAGACAAATATACAGGCAGACATACAGGTAGGCAGATAGATAGACAGACAGACATACACATAGACAGGAGACAGACAGGTAGGCAGAAAGATAGATAGACTGACAGATACATAGATAGACAAATATACAGGCAGACATACAGGTAGGCAGATAGATAGACAGACAGACAGACACATAGACAGACAGATATACAGGTAGGCAGACAGACAGACAGACAGACAGACAGGTAGGCAGATAGATAGATAATCTGACAGATATACAGGTAGGCAGACAGACAGGCAAATATAGATTGACAGACAGACAGGTAGGCAGATAGATAGACTGACAGATACATAGATAGACAGATATACAGGTAGGCAGACAGACAGGTAAATAGATTGACAGACAGACAGGTAAGCAGAAAGATAGATAGACTGACAGATACATAGATAGACAGATATACAGGCAGACATACAGGTAGGCAGATAGATAGACAGACAGACAGACACATAGACAGACAGATATACAGGTAGGCAGACAGACAGACAGGTAGGCAGAAAGATAGACAGACAGACAGACACATAGACAGACAGATATACAGGTAGGCAGGCAGACAGACAGACAGACAGACAGACAGACAGACAGGTAGGCAGAAAGATAGATAGACTGACAGATACATAGATAGACAAATATACAGGCAGACATACAGGTAGGCAGATAGATAGACAGACAGACAGACACATAGACAGACAGATATACAGGTAGGCAGACAGACAGACAGGTAGGCAGAAAGATAGACAGACAGACAGACAGGTAGGCAGAAAGATAGATAGACTGACAGATACATAGATAGATAGACAGATATACAGGCAGACATACAGGTAGGCAGAAAGATAGATAATCTGACAGATACATAGATAGACAAATATACAGGCAGACATACAGGTAGGCAGATAGATAGACAGACAGACATACACATAGACAGGAGACAGACAGGTAGGCAGAAAGATAGATAGACAGACAGACACATAGATAGACAAATATACAGGCAGACATACAGGTAGGCAGATAGATAGACAGACAGACAGACACATAGACAGACAGATATACAGGTAGGCAGACAGACAGACAGACAGACAGACAGGTAGGCAGAAAGATAGATAGACTGACAGATACATAGATAGACAGATATACAGGCAGACATACAGGTAGGCAGATAGATAGATAGACAGACAGACAGACAGACACATAGATAGACAGATATACAGGTAGGCAGACAGACAGGCAAATAGATTGACAGACAGACAGGTAGGCAGATAGATAGACAGACAGATATACAGGCAGATAGACAGACACACAAATAGATAGACAGGCAGACAGACAGACAGACAGGTAGGCAGAAAGATAGACAGACAGACAGACACATAGACAGACAGATATACAGGCAGACATGCAGGTAGGCAGATAGATAGACAAACCGACAGACAGGTAGGCAGAAAGATAGACAGACAGACAGACACATAGACAGACAGATATACAGGTAGGCAGGCAGACAGACAGACAGACAGACAGACAGACAGACAGGTAGGCAGAAAGATAGATAATCTGACAGATACATAGATAGACAAATATACAGGCAGACATACAGGTAGGCAGATAGATAGACAGACTGACAGACACATTGACAGACAGATATACAGGTAGGCAGACAGACAGGCAAATAGATTGACAGGCAGATATACAGGCAGATAGACAGACACGCAAATAGATAGACAGGCAGACAGATAGACAAGTAGGCAGAAAGATAGACAGACCGTTTAAGCAGTTAGGCAGACTAACAGACAAATAAATGGACAGGCAGACAGACAGGTAGGCAGATAGATAGATAGACAGACAGATATACAGGTAGGCAGATAGATAGACAGACAGGCAGATAGACAGACACGCACATAGATAGAGAGGCAGACAGATAGACAAGTAGGCAGAAAGATAGACAGACAGACAGACACATATAGGTCTTATCAGGCTATAAACACACAGTACAGAAGAAAAGACAAAGTTTTATTTCACAAGTTTTTAAACAGAAACATCATGGATACATTTGTGTCTGTAGCTGAAAAACAGATATACATTCATTTATACAAACAAAGGTCAAGAAAGTGTGCATGAATTCAATTATTTAACTAAATTATTTAAAAAAAACAATGTAGGTCAGTCAACTACTTCAAATGTGTATAAATAATAAAATGCTGAAATAAACATAAATGATAAATAAAACACTTCATATTCTTTACATGAACATATCTTGTATTCATATTCACATTAGTCAAACAATAATCCATTTACTTTGTACAAAAACTGACTAAAATATAAAGTTGAAAAATGGGTATGTTTTCTTCTGAAACCAACCTGTAAACCCATGAGTGATTCTCACGTTTATGCAAAAGTAAACAACTTTATCTGCACTCATCAAAAACTACCATTATTTTTTTTACATGGTATTACCATGGTATTGTGTGTAGTGCATTTAAGAAGCATGTAAATACAATAATAAATGAATAAAGTAATCATTCAGTACTATGGTAATACCATCTGCTACCATCACTGCACTACAGTTCTTTACGTAAGAATGTCATTAGACGTCAAAGTGTATATTAACATTTCCTATCATTTATCCAGAAGAAACATAAAATATATTGCAAATTAAATTCATCTCATTTAAATGTATTTTTATTTCAAATGTGTAGCTATTTAAATGCAAATTTATGCACACACTTGTCCAAAAAAACTGACATAAACTAACATGCTACTATAAATAAATGCAGTCCATCTGTTTTTAAATACCTGAATTAATATCTAGCATTAATAAATTACTATAGTAAAAACATGTTAAATTTGGTAAACAATAAAGGTGCTTGGTGAAGCTTATAACATACATCCTTTGCCAGTAGATGGAGATGTTGCTGTGGTCCTTGGATTTTTTTAAAATGGAGGACTGATCGGAAAAGTGGACCAGCTAGTTACAGGTAAACACTGTTTAGCCTCATCGAACACGTATCACATACAAAATATACATTTGTACACATACAAAACCTCTTAAATAGGAATCAGGCTTCTAATATTTTGCATTCAGGTAAAACATTTTCAGACAATATCAGATATTAAAATGCATCATGCTAGAAATATGTACGATGAAATGTAACTACATGATATTAAGGAAAAGGCACATTTGAACCTGAGTTTACATCAAAAGCATTGTGGTACCCACATTTGTTCAACCAATGCCCATTTCAATGGAAAAATGCTTACATAAAGTTTCTCTTTATATATATTTGAAATATAGATGTTTACATTTCAAAGCAGAAATAGGCATATAACCTATTCATTCACACACTCAGGCACACACACGCACGCACACAAGATATGGATTTGATTTTATGGCCAAGCTACTGTTTCCATACTGGATAGACTTCAGTTCAGATGTATGGATTTTCATACATTAGCCCATTATTATTTCATATAAACAACTTCGTACTTCGTACTTCTGATAGTTTGCAGTCCGATGTAAACATGAGGATGTTTAGCGTGTAGGGGGGAGACGTGGCTCAATCTTTAGAGATAAATCATACAGCGTGTCTTCATCCATTACAAGAGTCTTATCAAGAAGGAACTGAGTAACCTGAAAAAAATGGCAAATGTTAAAGGAGTTCTATTATGCTTCTTTACATTTTCATCTTATTTTCTACTTAATTTCAACTTATTTTCTACTTAATTTTTTACTTAATTCCATTTTATTTTCAACATAATTTCAACTTATTTTCGACTTAATTTCATTTTATTTTCAACTTAATTTCAACTTATTTTCAACTTAATTTCAACTTAATTTCAACTTATTTTCAACTTAATTTCAATTTATTTTCTAATTAATTTCAACTTAATTTCAACTTATTTTCAACTTAATTTCAATTTATTTTCTAATTAATTTCAACTTAATTTCAACTTATTTTCAACTTAATTTCAACTTATTTTCTAGTTAATTTCAACTTATTTTCTACCTAATTTCAATTAATTTTCAACTTAATTTCAACTTATTTTCTAATTAATTTCAACTTAATTTCAACTTATCTTCATCTTATTTTCAACTTAATTTCAACTTATTTTCAAATTAATTTCAACTTATTTTCAACTTAATTTTAACTTATTGTCTATTTAATTTCAATTTATCTTCATCTTATTTTCAACTTAATTTCAACTTATTTTCTACTTAATTTTTTACTTAATTCCATTTTATTTTCAACATAATTTCAATTTATTTTCGACTTAATTTCATCTTATTTTCTACTTAATTTCAACTTTCTACATCTTTTCAACTTAATTTCAACTTATTTTCAACTTAATTTCAACTTAGTTTCAACTTAATTTCAATTTATTTTCTAATTAATTTCAACTTAATTTCAACTTATTTTCAACTTAATTTCAACTTATTGTCTACTTAATTTCAACTTATCTTCAACTTATTTTCAACTTATTGTCTACTTAATTTCAACTTATCTTCATCTTATTTTCTACTTAATTTCAATTTATTTTCTACTTAATTTCTATTAATTTTCTACTTAATTTCAACTTATTTTCTACTTATTTTCTACTTAATTTCAACTTAATTTCAACTTATTTTCTACTTAATTTCAACTTATCTTCATCTTATTTTCAACTTAATTTCAACTTATTTTCTACTTTATTTCAATTAATTTTTTACTTAATTTCAACTTATTTTCTACTTTATTTAACTTAATTTTCCAGGGTCTGGGAAAAGATTGCAGGAATTAGCCAATAGCAACATGACGACCAACTTCCAAATGATCCATTCAACTCTTGATGGACAAAATCAAGTCCAGCCCTACCTTTTTTCAATTCAGAAGCCGTTTCACTCAGATATACAGTATGTCCACCACGGGGAAAATAAGACAATCACTACATTCGTTTAATGGTGACTTTAAAGTCTTTTCCATATAGAAATAATCTCTTTAACAGAAATCACTTTTACAGAAAGCTTGTTGAAACTACAACACACTTCTTCCATAAAGTCAAGCATCACAATAATTCCCATTTAAGGCATATGCAAAAAGGGTTGAGGCTTGCTTGAGTTAAAGAGTTGCTTATTTTGCATGACTATTTTTAAAAACGACTATATAAGAAATAAATAAAGAAAACTGTACCTTGGGTTGAAGCTCAATCCTGTAGGGGGCTTGTTGAAACTGTCGGATTTCTCTAATTATGTGTGAAATCTAAAAGAAACAATATAAAGACATAAGAAAATGGTACTTCAATCGCTATTTCATTTGAAGCCTCATGATTTTTAAAACTGAATCACAATCTGAACGTTAACCTCTACAAATGCCACAAACTGAAGTATTTGGCGGCCATTTGAGAAGTCGGTCATTTACCATTCTCATTTTAGAGAAGTTGACGAGACCCTCCTCTGTGAAGTTGGTCGTTCCTTCCTCAATAAATGCCAAATCAGTCAGGTACATACCCAGATACGGCACACACGGAGGGTTACAACTGCAAAATATACATATACCCATATAATCTGATAGTTTTTTGATATTATGTGTAAATAACATATATAAACATACTTTTTCAGGGTTTCTCTCAGGTTCTTAAATCTTCCTTCGGATGATACGATTTTCTGCAGTCTGTCCATAAGGGCTTTGGTCTGATAACAAAAGAAAATTGGTACAAACTGGTGCAAATTCAATGAAACAATTCAAATAGTCAACAATGACACTAATACTATAGTAAAACACAAATAGGATCAGTCATTTATGTTGATGTCTTGTCCCTTTTATATCAAACAGCCAGCAGATAAACATTTGCCTGCAAAATAAAAATGTGTATATCTGCTATAAGCTCATGGTGCCCCACCTGTTTGCAGACCTTGGCCCATGTTTTCTTTAACCTGTAGATAGCGCTGCGGTTCAGGGCTGATGTGATCTCCAGGACACCGTTGTAGTTGTTAAGACAGCGGCATATGTCTGCGACGGCGAGCCATTTCTCAATCGAGCTGGCCCTGGATCCAACATCTGTATGAGCCATAATCTCAGACGCCACCAGGTTGCTCATCTGAACCCATCAAATATGGATGATACAAAGTCAATATAACCTTCTCAATGTAGCCTCTTTACTTTAATAATAAATGTGTCGTCTGTGTGGATCCATTTAAAGAAACAAATCTTTCATCATATAAGAATGCAGAGCTTTAAACTATTTTCAATGAAAATAATCTGATCACTCCACACAATTAAAGTAAAATGTTTTTGATGATCACTTCAATATTTTGTGATATGTGTGCAAATGTTTGTTTGATTAATGTTGATGATTTTTACATCGTTGAAGTGTTGACTTGTCTTCATAATGTATGGCGTTCTTTCATTTTTGTCCATCTTCATCCAGCCCTGACCCAGAAACTCTCTGAAAAGTTGAATTTGTAAAAACTTGAGTACTAAAGTAAAACACCAACAGGAATTTCACAATAGTTTGTAATAATGCTGGGCGATATTAAAGATATTTAATAGTAACAAGATGCGTCCATTATAGAATGACATCATCTGGGGGAGGGACTTTGCGCAGTATATGACAGGTCATGCTGTAACAAAGACCTGGAGGAGTTGCAAACATGGCAGCGACTTCCTTAAAATGACTTTGGTGGTATTTTGGTAATATAACTGTATTTTCTTCAAGCGGGATACGGGATGAGACAAAACCATTTGGTCTGATATGACCCTTCTCCTATAGAGAAGATTTCCAACCAGCTCATATGGGTGATTCTCGCGAAATTAGACTCATGAGGTGTCATGAAACATTTTGATAAAAAAGTAAATGCAAAGTCAGAGTATCAAAATAAGAAGCAAACGTCTCTTCATGTACTATTTTGCACATGATTTCAAATGCCATTATACAATCCAATTTTGTTGTTTTTTCCACATTTACGGGAAACATTTTCATTACCGCAACGTTCATGAATGGATTTGGGTTCTTTGACATGGAAATAATTTAAAAAAATCTAAAAAATAAAAAGCTTTTGTGCATGTTAAATTATAAACATTTACAGTAAAGAAACATGTGGTATTTGGTGATTATTGGTAAATGTAGAGACAATAATAAGGAATATAAATGTGTCCAAGACCAATTTTCTCATCCTCCGCAACAATTTTCAATCATTGTTTAAGCCCTCAATGAACTAATATTTTAAAAAAATGTGACACTCAAGATGGCTACCAGATAAGCAGTTCATATTTTTTCTCTCCAGATAAAAGTTGAAATTTGACAACTTTTTAGTTCTCATTACCGAAACATGACTTTGTAAATGCATATATTTAATATAATATCATGTTGCGGTAATGATAATTTTTGATAATGCTAATCTAAAAAATGTAAATAATTCTATAGGAAATATTTATTAAATATTCTAAAATAATGGCTATAGTAAGTTCAGACCTTAATCTTATATGTGCAAAAAAATTGGCTTCAAGAGCTTTTTAAAAAAATGTGATGCTGGACACCTTCTAAGTCTGGATTTCGTGAGAATCACCCACATGGGAGGAAAACCCTTTATTTTCATAATTTTCACCTTTAATAAAGGTGTTTGTGACATCTCACATGAGGCTTTTACTTACATGTAAACTTTTATTTTAGAGATATCTATCGCATTCTGCAATCCATCCCAAAATTACAAAGATATACATTTTGGTCAATATCGCCCAGCCCTAGTTTTTAAAAATGAAAATAAATTTTCTTCAAATAAAGCTGTGAAATAAAAATAAAGAGACTGAATTTACTATTTATAAATATGTGTTTAAGTAAAATGAACATTTTTGTTTAATTCGGTCAACTACCAACAACATTAAAAAAGGTCTTTAAAAAAAGGTTATATTTGCATTTATTTACTAAAAATTAAAATGGGGGGAACCATGGTCAAAATAACAAAAAAAGATGTAGTGTTTCCAATCTTCAATACTGCAGAGAAAACACGTTCAAATTCATTTCTCAATAACACAATACTGTTTTACATATATTTTAGGAAAAATTCGAAAACCCTGATTTTTAGTCAGATCTTTCATGGGTCTTGTCATGTTCTCAGTCTTTTATATTTGCTGTTGGGTGACTTAATGTCTATTATCTAGAAACCTAGTTATCTAGAAATGATGATTAAAGTCAAAACTGGAGTGGTCTCTCAATTTTTTTTCCACGGCTATATTTATTTATATATGTACAGCCAGTGTTGGGTAAGTTACTCAAAAAAAGTAATTAATTACTAGTTACTAATTACATCTTCAATCATGTAATTAGATTACTTAACAAATTACTCTCTCCAAAAAAGTATGTAATTACTTACTAATTACTTTCTAAATCCTTTTAGTACATGATACAAGAATAGGCTTGAAATGGCCCAAAAAAATAATATATAAAAGTACATCAATTATTCTGGTCCCACTTTAGGGTCCAATTCTCTCTATTAACTAACTTTCAACTACTTTTGCATCAATATACTCCAACTACTGCTTATTAATAACAAAGAAGTTGTTAATTTTAAG
Source organism: Misgurnus anguillicaudatus (assembly GCF_027580225.2). Taxonomy (NCBI): domain Eukaryota; kingdom Metazoa; phylum Chordata; class Actinopteri; order Cypriniformes; family Cobitidae; genus Misgurnus; species Misgurnus anguillicaudatus. The sequence continues at coordinate 39,696,719 of NC_073348.2, forward strand.
TATTGGTAGAAATGGGGAGGGTTAAGGATGTAGAATAAGGTTTTGCAGAATCAGGCATTAATATGTGCTATTAAGTATTAATAAACAGCCAACATCACATTAATATTAATGCTAATAATCAACCAGTTTATAATGAGAATTGTAAACTAAAATCATGTTAAATCCACTATTGTATTATAGTATTTAGTTACATCAGAAGTAACTGTAATTAGATTACAAGGAAAATAAGAGTAATCCCTTACTTTACTTTTCCAAGGGAAAAGTAATTAAATTACAGTAACTAATTACTTAGTAACTAGTTACACCCAACACTGTGTACAGCATATTTTTCATATTTTCGGTGGTTTTATGTTATATAAAACTGTTGTTAATAAAATAAATTTTCATATACTATGAGCAGTTTGTCTGTGCTCGGATCAAATATTCCTGTAGACTCACTCGTATGGAATATTCCGGAAAACTATATGATCCAACAGTGTGATCTGTTCAGCAACCTCCATAGCTGAGAGCAACTCAAAGCATTCATTCCTCGGACACTCGGACTGAAAAACACACACACACATTGATGCGAGTTATACAACAGAGCTCAACGCGTGTATGTGTGTTACAGTAGTATGAGGTGTAAAGAAACTGAGAGATTCTCACCATCTGCATAATGTCTTCAATCTTCAGCTGCGAGTCGTCCTGATCATCCTGAGAAAGAGCGCTGAGGAATAACACAAGCATTATTAACCCATGAGACTGTTGATTAAGTTCACCCAGATATACTATTGATTGACAATGTCTTTTCCATCTTGTAGTGGTTGTAGACGAGTGTGTTTTACTTTAGTATGTTTGCCGTGGCTTTCCGTTCCTGTGGAAGTAGATCAGGATCTCTGAGCACCTCCTCCAGGAGAGAGATCACAGCCGTTGTCAACTCTGCATTCATCTCGAAATCCTGCAAATCACATAACAGCAAAACACACACAGTTATACTGACACAAATAACCCAAAATCTGACAGTTTTAGGGTCTATACTATGGAGGACCACAAGAGTCATGCAAAATGTAATAAAGAACTTCAATATTTAATAACTATCTGGACAATAAAAATAGCAATGAATAGATTTGTTTAAAAATGCATTAATTAATCTATAAATAAATAGACAAAGTTACAAAAAATCATTATGTAACATTTTATTAGGCAATAAAAAGTGAGATTATAAAAATAACGTAGAAATGAAATATTAATCCATTAATAAATAGTTCAAATTAATATTACAATTTACAAAAACAACATAAAACACTCAATAAGTTCATCATTTTAAATTGCATTTAAAAATTCTTAATTAAATAATGGAATTTTCAAAATGTATTTCAAAAAGTGATTTTAAAAGAGAAATAAATAACTGGATTTATAAATTGAACTACAAATACAGGTTTAAATTAGGCATTTAAAAGGGCATTTCCGTTTAACATTTCGGTTTTTATTTCCTGATGGTTCTCCTTATTCTTTTCGCAATTCGATTTGATTTTCGTTTCAGCTTCTCTATTTAGCTTTTCCGTGACCCTTTGGGTCCTTGCAAAAGGTCAAATGAGAAATGCAAATTAGCTATGGCCAGGTGAATGTAACAAGCTCGCTGATTGGCTCTGATTGTACGTCATGCACAGCTTTATAGATCTCGGATGAGGACCCAAAGGGTCACGGAAAAGCTAAATAGAGAGGCTAAAACGAAAAGCAAATCGAATACCGAAAAGAATAAGGAGAACCATCGGGAAAATGGAAACAGAAATGTTAAATGGAAATGCACTTTTAAATGCCCAATTTAAACCTTCATTTGTAGTTCAATCCATAAATCCAGTCATTTACTTCTTTTTTTAAATCGCTTTTTGAAATAAATTTTGAAATTCCATTATTTAATTAAGAATTTATAATGCAACTTAAAATGATGAACTTACTGAGTGTTTTATGTTGTTTTTGTAAATTGTTATATTAATTTGAACTAATTATTAATGAATTAATATTTCATTTCTACATTATTTTTATAATCTCACTTTTTATTGCCTAATAAAATGTTACATAATGATTTTTTTGTAACTTTGACTATTTACTTATTTATAGATTAATTAATGCATTTTTAAACAAATCTATTAATTGCTATTTTTATTGTCCAGGTAGATATTAAATATTGAAGTTCTTTATTACATTTTGCATGACTCTTGTGGTCCTCCATACTATACTAGATAAAAAACACTTGGATAAAACACTTCTTGTAAGCATAGATTAAAACATTTCTCCAATAAATGAACCATCTGCATTAGAGAGTAAAAGCAAAAAGGACATTTGTGTGGATGAGGGTGAGTGGGTAAACACAAGATTCGGCCCTCAGGGGCTCTGCGGGTGTCTGGTGACATTTAGCGCAGCCACTATTACGTTCAGTAAAGGACTGCAGTGTAAAGCAGGTGTGACAGGGACTGAACTGAAGAGGTGCAAGGCTGTGTCACATGAACTGTGATTCTCAAAAATCTGTTGTAATTGGGTCATTCACAGCATGGAAAAAACAATGGCAAATGCTAACTATGTGATTATAAGGGTCTATTTTTTATTTTTAAGATAAAAAATAAAGCGTTAAGCATGAGTGCTTTACATGCTAAGTCAATGCAAAGACGCGATTAGACATCATGTGGCTCGAAACGCGGAAATTACACGTGTAGCGCAAATAATGTGTTAAGTGCAATGGAGCATTTAGCCCAAATGGCACGATTAGTCCAAATGGCACGATTAGTCCAAATGGCACGATTAGTCCGAATGGCACGTTTAGCCTGAATGACGCGTTTAGCCCGTATGCTGCGTTTAGCTCGAATGCTGCGTTTAGCGCGAATGACACATTTAGCCTGAATAACGCGTTGGGCCCGAATGCTGCGTTTAGCCTGAATGCCGTGTTTAGCCCGAATGGAGCATTTAGCGCAAATTAAGCGTTTAGCCTGAATGCCACATTTAGCCCGAATGGCGTGTTTAGCCTGAATGGCACATTTAGCCCGAATGTCACATTTAGCCCGGATGGCGCATTTAGACCGAATGCTGCTTTTAGCCTGAATGGTGCGTTTAGAGCAAATTACACATTTAGCCTAAATGGTGCATTTGGCCCGAATGCTGCGTTTAGCGCAAATGAAGCGTTTAGCCTGAATGCCGCGTTTAGCCCGAATGCCGTGTTTAGCCTGAATGGCACATTTAGCCCGAATGTCACATTTAGCCCGAATGGCGCATTTAGACCGAATGCTGCTTTTAGCCTGAATGGTGCGTTTAGAGCAAATTACACATTTAGCCTAAATGGTGCATTTGGCCCGAATGCTGCGTTTAGCCTGAATGGTGCGTTTAGCGCGAATTACACATTTAGCCTGAATGGTGCATTTAGCCTGAGTGCAGCGTTTAGCCTGAATGGTGCGTTTAGCGCGGATTACACATTTAGCCTGAATGCCGTGTTTAGCCCGAATGGTGCGTTTAGTGCGAATTACACATTTAGCCTGAATGGTGCATTTAGCCTGAGTGCAGTGTTTAGCCTGAATGGTGCATTTAGTGCGAATTACACATTTAGCCCGAATCCCGTGTTTAGCCCGAATGGTGCGTTTAGTGCAAATGACGCGTTTAGCCCGACTGCCGCGTTTAGCCCGAATGCCGTGTTTAGCCTAAATGGCAAGTTTAGCCTGAATGTCTCATTTAGCCTGAATGGTGCATTTAGCTTGAAAGCTGCGTTTAGCCCGAATGGTGCGTTTAACGCGAATTACACGTTTAGCCTGAATGGCGCATTTAGACCGAATGCTGCTTTTAGCCTGAATGGTGCGTTTAGAGCATATTACACATTTAGCCTAAATGGTGCATTTGGCCCGAATGCTGCGTTTAGCCTGAATGGTGCGTTTAGCGCGAATTACACATTTAGCCTGAATGGTGCATTTAGCCTGAGTGCAGCGTTTAGCCTGAATGGTGTGTTTAGCGCGAATTACACATTTAGCCTGAATGCCGTGTTTAGCCCGAATGGTGCATTTAGTGCGAATTACACATTTAGCCTGAATGGTGCATTTAGCCTGAGTGCAGTGTTTAGCCTGAATGGTGCGTTTAGTGCGAATTACACATTTAGCCTGAATGGTGCATTCAGCCTGAGTGCAGTGTTTAGCCTGAATGGTGCGTTTAGTGCGAATTACACATTTAGCCTGAATGGTGCATTTAGCCTGAGTGCAGCGTTTAGCCTGAATGGTGTGTTTAGCGCGAATTACACATTTAGCCTGAATGCCGTGTTTAGCCCGAATGGTGCGTTTAGTGCGAATTACACATTTAGCCTGAATGGTGCATTTAGCCTGAGTGCAGTGTTTAGCCTGAATGGTGCGTTTAGTGCGAATTACACATTTAGCCTGAATGGTGCATTTAGCCTGAGTGCAGTGTTTAGCCTGAATGGTGCGTTTAGAGCATATTACACATTTAGCCTAAATGGTGCATTTGGCCCGAATGCTGCGTTTAGCCTGAATGGTGCGTTTAGCGCGAATTACACATTTAGCCTGAATGGTGCATTTAGCCTGAGTGCAGTGTTTAGCCTGAATGGTGCGTTTAGTGCGAATTACACATTTAGCCTGAATGGTGCATTTAGCCTGAGTGCAGTGTTTAGCCTGAATGGTGCGTTTAGTGCGAATTACACATTTAGCCTGAATGGTGCATTTAGCCTGAGTGCAGCGTTTAGCCTGAATGGTGTGTTTAGCGCGAATTACACATTTAGCCTGAATGCCGTGTTTAGCCCGAATGGTGCGTTTAGTGCGAATTACACATTTAGCCTGAATGGTGCATTTAGCCTGAGTGCAGTGTTTAGCCTGAATGGTGCGTTTAGTGCGAATTACACATTTAGCCTGAATGGTGCATTTAGCCTGAGTGCAGTGTTTAGCCTGAATGGTGCGTTTAGAGCATATTACACATTTAGCCTAAATGGTGCATTTGGCCCGAATGCTGCGTTTAGCCTGAATGGTGCGTTTAGCGCGAATTACACATTTAGCCTGAATGGTGCATTTAGCCTGAGTGCAGTGTTTAGCCTGAATGGTGCGTTTAGTGCGAATTACACATTTAGCCTGAATGGTGCATTTAGCCTGAGTGCAGTGTTTAGCCTGAATGGTGCGTTTAGTGCAAATTACACATTTAGCCTGAATGGTGCATTTAGCCTGAGTGCAGTGTTTAGCCTGAATGGTGCGTTTAGTGCGAATTACACATTTAGCCCGAATCCCGTGTTTAGCCCGAATGGTGCGTTTAGTGAAAATGACGCGTTTAGCCCGACTGCCGCGTTTAGCCCGAATGCCGTGTTTAGCCTAAATGGCAAGTTTAGCCTGAATGTCTCATTTAGCCTGAATGGTGCATTTAGCTTGAAAGCTGCGTTTAGCCCGAATGGTGCGTTTAACGCGAATTACACGTTTAGCCTGAATGGCGCATTTAGACCGAATGCTGCTTTTAGCCTGAATGGTGCGTTTAGAGCATATTACACATTTAGCCTAAATGGTGCATTTGGCCCGAATGCTGCGTTTAGCCTGAATGGTGCGTTTAGCGCGAATTACACATTTAGCCTGAATGGTGCATTTAGCCTGAGTGCAGCGTTTAGCCTGAATGGTGCGTTTAGCGCGAATTACACATTTAGCCTGAGTGCAGCGTTTAGCCTGAATGGTGCGTTTAGCGCGAATTACACATTTAGCCTGAATGGTGCATTTAGCCTGAGTGCAGTGTTTAGCCTGAATGGTGCGTTTAGTGCAAATTACACATTTAGCCCGAATCCCGTGTTTAGCCCGAATGGTGCGTTTAGTGCAAATGACGCGTTTAGCCCGACTGCCGCGTTTAGCCCGAATGCCGTGTTTAGCCTGAATGGCAAGTTTAGCCCGAATGTCTCATTTAGCCTGAATGGTGCATTTAGCTTGAATGCTGCGTTTAACGCGAATTACACGTTTAGCCTGAATGGCGCATTTAGCCTGAATGCTGCATTTAGCCTGGATGGTGCATTTGGCGCAAATTACACGTTTAGCCCGAATGCAGCATTTAGCCCGAATGGAGTATTTAGTCAGAGTGAAGTGTTTGGCCCGCAATTGCACCCCTAGATGCCGCTAAAATGTACACATTGCACCTTTAACTATAAAGCTGATGTATACCGGTTACGAGTAACAGACTTCAAAAAATAAACGAATTTGGTTCCATGTCGCTGATATTTCATCATGTAAGCAAAGTCAAAAGTAATTACAAGCTGTTTGCTATCATTTATTGTATTTCACATATTATTGGGGTGTGGTTAGATGTCTATTAAATGTTACGTGACCGCCGTAATTTTGCCTTGTTTTAGCCAAGATGTCTGGCCTGTGTTTGGACGCTATTAGACATCTTTTGAAGGCAAAATTGCTTGCTGGGGAATATTAAAGGGATGATAATATACATCAAACAGAGGTTCCCAAAGTTTTCATTTTGTTCCCACTTAATCCAATATAATCCTCATAATTTCTCAGAACCCACCACAATATTTTCAAATAGAAACACACACATTTGTTTTCTTTTAGAAGGGTAGTTTATATTTTTATAAGGTTAATTGCAATACCAAAATACATGATGGTATATTATATCAAAATCATTCATCACAACAGCCAAGTGACTTTGCACGATGCACGTTATCTTACTGTGCGACTCACGAGTGGGTCCCGACCCACAGTTTGAAAACCCCCGATATAGACTGACCAATATAATTTTGTCCTCTATGTGAGATGTTATGAGTAATAAATCAGTGGAGAGCAGATGGAAGAGAGTGTCAGGGCTGGAAAAGATGGCAGTCACACAAACCTGCGAGTGCTTGGAAACCCAATGGCGCAGGACATTGAGAACCCTGTTGGTGGCAGCCCTGCGGATGAGAAACTCTTTGTCGTACGATTTCTCTTGGTTGTTAAAACCTGAATAAAAGGAAAGCAGGGGAATACTGTGAGTGTGTATTTTTCTCACAGCGGGATCATAACCAAAGGCCGTAGGAGATCGTGTGAGCCGTCTGAAGCGATCTGTGTCGTCTGACCTTGCGGGCTGCCGTGTCCAGCCGCGGCTGTGGCGATGGCGAACGCGGAGGCCGGAGAGACGGAACAGCGGTTGTTATCAGGAGACTGACCTATCAGAAGACAAACAGATTATCATGTTTTAAACACATGTGTGACTAGAAATCTGTGTGGTTATGACGTCACAACAACAAGCACATTAAAGAAACAGTTGGATCTCATTGGATTTATTAACTTTTTCAGTGCAACACCTGATAAATGACAGAGTGAAATAGGTCAACCACATTTACATACAAAGCAAATAAAAATAAAAATGCACTATACAAGTGGACTGAAAGGAATAAACTGATTTAATGTATTTAAGGTCAATGCTTAAAATATTCCCTGAGAATCTGAGATGAAAGCAGATGGTACCTGCTGGCTGTCTGCAGCGCAGGTGTCGTGGTGTGGATGGAGATCGGCAGGGTGACAGATCTCCAGTCTCACTCGACACGGGCGTCTCGGGAATGAACTTGTCCAATGACACTGACTCCAGAACAGCTGTCAGGACCATCATACAATCTCAGTGATCTTTTGAATTTAGGTGATGTGCATCTATCATTATTAAAGCTGCAATTCGTTACTTTTGCCTCGCTATCGCCCCCTCTCTTTGAAACATTAAATTGTCGTTATTTGTGGTATCATGCATTGTGCTTTCCCTGTGTCTGTAATCACTGCATCATAGCGGATCTGTCATTTTATTTCGGCATGACAGAAGTATATCCTAAAAATTATTTATCCGAAAAGAATGTTAACATAAATCACGTTGCTACCGAGCCCCTAAGGTGACATTGGAGTAACAAAAAAATCTAAAGTTTAGTTTCATGTGCTCACGTGAAACTTTCATGTGCTCACACGAAACCTTCATGTGCAGAATTTTTTAAAAAGTTTAATTCCGCATGCTCACGTAAAACTTTCGCGTATGCACGTGAAACTATAGCGTGCGCAAGTGAAACTATAGCGTGCGCACGTGAATCTGTCGCGTTCAAAAAAGAAAACGAAAGTTCCACGTGCGCACACGAAACTAAACACGATAGTTTCACGTGCGCACGCGATAGTTTCTCATGCCCACATAATAGTTTCACATGTGCATGGGAAACTAAACTTTATTTAATTTTTACTACATGTCCCCTTAGGGGCTCCGTACGTTGCTGATTTCTAATTGGTTCAGAGGAAAAATCTGCTCCAGTATTTAAACAACCTTTAAATGGTGAAAAGCCCTGCTGATATTAACTCTTTGAGCTCTGTCACATTCACTTTTTGACTGTAATGGGGCATATACCAAACGCAAATTCAATTTGCGCGAGTAGATTACATACAAAGTGAATGCAAAGATGTGATGCAATCTCAAGCGGGGCGATGCGAATGATGCGAATTTGGCTGCGTGACTGCAGCGAAAACACGCGCTATTCGTCTCAAACACCTCTTTGCGCAAGTTAAAAATATTAAACTTAAGGGAAAAATTCACATGCCACACCAAGGTAAATCCTGTGAGTAATCTAGAGCAAGGAACGCGATACTTCGCGTTTGGTGTGCACGTGGCGTAAGGCTCTCCGCAGTTAGATTTTTCACTTTTTTAACAACACATAATTCCCCAGATGATTGTTGCTTTATAGATCACTTTACTTTATATATTTATAGATATAGTAGCCGGGTCCTCTTCTTTTTGTCCAACTCAAGCAAGTAAATTATAAATCATTATTATAAGATTACCGTTGTGTTTTTTTATTTATTTACTCAACTGATTTTTGTTTATTATTAACTAAAAAAGTTACGAATTGCAGCTTTAATAAATAGACTGTGTGAAAACTCTTGTGGAAATGATTAACTGTATTCTAATACAACACAAATAACAACACAAAAACGAAACAAAGACGCTCATCCGAACCCCATTCACACAGCAGTATGATCCTAGAAAATTTTCGTAAAATTGGCAAACAGAAACACCTCCCGTAAATGTTTTGGGATCATTCCTGTAAAGGGGACCTAGTAACATTGCCGTTACATTCACGGAACGCATCCTGTGTGAACAAATGGCAGGAATGATGCTGTAAAGGGAGTGGCCAAGATGGGTCAGCAGTGTTGATCTCACCTCTTCGAATGCTCCTCCGCAGTTTCCCGCAGAAGGCGTCTATACGTGGCAGGTCCCCGCCCTCGTCCGGAGTGGTGGATGCGAGCTCGGGAGAACTGGGACCCCGGCTGAGGTCCAGAGGGGCTTTGGTACAGGTGGGAGGAGGGGAGGAGATGAGGGGGTTATAGGTGGACGTCGGGCTGCCGGATGCGGAGGACGTGGCCGTCGACAGGTCCAGGGCTCCACCCCTACAGCCCACAGCAGAACTGAGGGAAAGTTTGCGGGCTTGGATTGGGGAAGCCGTACGGGACGGGACAGATACGGGCGGAGGAGACGAGAACTTGCGTGACAGCCGCGGGGATTTGTTGTTCAGGTGCTCTCCGCTCCAGGGGCCCTGGTTTGTGGCGAAGAAAAGTTCAAGGGACCTGGACCATCGAAGACAAAAACATGTTAATAAATACATATTACCTCACGTACAATTCTAGAAATACCAATGGGTCTCATTCACTAAGCATGCATATGAACGAATTTGTGCGTGAGATGTGTGTATGGACGTTTTCATGATTCAATAAAACCTTTTGTATTCAAATTTCTTCTAAATGTACAAAAAAAATTAAAAACAAATATCAAATGTACACAATAAATAAAATACTAGGCTATAATTATAATGTATGTAAAAATTTTGATATAACACTTACATTATTATATTTTATATTATATATTATTATATCTTTTTATTATACAGAGGATACATTATTATATTTCCTTTCTCACTTTTTAAATCTCTATATAAAGTGTCTGCTTAATGCCTAATGTAAAGGTATGTAAATTTAATGAGAAACAGATGATGTCTCTGTCATATTAACTCATTCGCTGCCAGCCATTTTTGAAAAGTTGCCCTTCTATATATAATATATATATACAAATATTATATTATGAAAAGTTATATTATGAAAACTTTACATTATATAATGTAAAGGTATGTAAATTTAATGAGAAACAGATGATGTCTCTGTCATATTAACTCATTCGCTGCCAGCCATTTTTGAAAAGTTGCCCTTATATAAACATACAAATATTATATTATGAAAAGTTGCCCTTCTATATATATATATATATATATATATATATATATATATATATATATATATATCAAATGAAAGAACAGACCCTCTGCTTTCAAACAAACAAACAATACAAAACATACAAAACGATCTTATTTTTTTTCTCTGCTTATAAACTTTCTTTAAAAAAATAAAAAAATTTAATTAGCAAAAAGCTGAAATAATTGCATTTTTGTGAAGTAATTTTGTTAGAAATCAGATTCAGAACGATTATCAAAACATACAAATAGTTTAAAATTAGTAAATCATTTTTTGCTTCAGTTTTTTTATAAATTGGGTAAGTGCATCTAGTGAATAATCGCGGTATTACAGATTAACATAAAACCTCATCAGGAATACTTTTTAATGCAATTTTTTTCTCTTAATTGACGAGATAACTCGTTGATGGCGTTGAAAGAGTTAATAAATGTCTTTTTTATCACATCTAATACTTTAACGTTACTCTGGAAGACAAAGTACTGGCTACCTTCAGCAACAGCAAAACCCCCCAAATCAAAAATGCAAAGCAAACTAAATATTACTAATAAATTGCTAATAAATATGATCATGGATTTCTAGCTCTTTTGCTTTGGTGAAAAACTGCTCTAAAATTTTCTTTGGACCAGCGTTGCGCTGCGAAAAGCCCTTATATGGAGCTAGATTGGGCGTGGTTTATGCAAATTGCCAACCTCGTGCACGTGGCCGCTCATGCAAAAAAACTTCAAATTCACAAACGTTCATAAGCGAATTAGGTGGAAAGTTTTCATAAGAAGTTCAAGTGTCGTATAAATATGAAAAACTTTGTGTATAAATTAGTGAATGAGACCCATTGGACCTTTTAAAATAGGACATTAAGGTTTAGGTACTAAAACTGCCTGAGGACTTTTTCGCTACAGTGCGAAAAATTATTGACATAAATGGTGCTAAATTTCAGTGCTACGAGCTAGTGTCTTTCTGTAACACACATTTTAATGAGAAAATAGGCGAAGAGAGGATTTTTTAATTAAAGTGTACTTGATGTACCATGTAAATGGAAAACCCAACCAGAACATTTATACTGTAGAGATTAAACCGAATACCATAGCTAGTTTTTATGCTTTTACACAGTCACAGTCCTTCCGAAACATACAATTTATACACAATTACCTTTTTGTCTGATGTATCTAATTTTTGTTTTTTTTCTAATGACGGGTTCACACTAAAGTAATTTTCATTCTGAATTTATCCCGATTTTTCCCTTTTTAGCCCAGAACCTCAATCGGCTCCAATGTTTGACTTAGATTATTATGTAATTTGTGGCGTGTAATGACATTTACGGATTAAATCTTAAGGCCTGGGCATACTTTTTATGCATACCGTTGTACTTTGTATGTGCAGGTCATGCATGCGCATACAGGAGTACAGTATGTAATAAACAGGCCAAGAGAGGTATTGCAATTTGTCGCAATGCGCATGCATTTAACACTGGTGTACCTGTAGGAGTCAAATGAAGTATACTTTGCGAGGCTGTGCAAAAAACTGACGTATACGTGGGCCTTTACACCTCCTGATCTGCTCGCAAGCAAATCAGAGCCACCCGATTATATCAAACATGTTTGATATTTAGGATTTTAAATCGGAGAGACAGAGGTGCATGACAGACCTTTTGAAATCTCCTCGTGTGTGTGCTTCAAGCAGACCTTATAATCAACCAAAAATGCTGTAATGTGAGTCCGGTAAGTGGGCAGTTCATGGCAGTTTATGTAAATGTGGCCAGTCATGTTTATAATCAAGCTTTGACTTATGAAGCAAGATGATTATTAGATTACAGACACAAGTTATTTATATATATACTGTATATATACAGTGAGGAAAATAAATATTTGAACACCCTGCTATTTTGCAAGTTCTCCCACCTACAAATCATGGAGGGGTCCAAAACCGCCACCGTAGGCGCATGTCCACCGCGAGAGACAAAAAAAACATAAATCACAATGTATGATTTTCCCAACTATCCATTTGCATGATACAGCTGCAAACAGGCGCCCGAACACCTGTTTATCAGCTAGAATTCTGACCCTCATAGACAAGTTAGTCTGCCTTTAAAATGTCCACCTCCACTCCATTTATTATCCTAATTTTATTAACCTATTTGAGGTCGTTAGCTGCATAAAGACACCTGTCTACACCATACACTCCAAAAACAAACGGCGCTATATAGCACCAAAAGTGGCTCTCCGCTCGTAATCATAGAAGAACCATTTTTAGTGCCATATAGCACCAGTGAAGCACCTGTGTAGAACCATATAGGGGCCATATAGCAAAGAGCAAAGAACCACTTTTGGTGCCATATAGCACCGTCTGTTCTCAGAGTTTACAATCAGTAAGAATCCAACTACTAACATGGCCAAGACCAAAGACACTAGAGACAAAATTGTACACCTCCACAAGGCTGGAAGGGGCTACGGGGCAATTGCCAAGCAGCTTGGTGATAAAAGGTCCACTGTTGGAGCAATCATTAGAAAATGGAAGATGCTAAACATGACTGTCAATCTCCCTCAGACTGGTGCTCCATGCAAGATCTCACCTCGTGGGAGCTCAATGATCCTAAGAAAGGTGAGAAATCAGCCCAGAACTATACGAGAGGAGCTGGTCAATGACCTGAAAAGAGCTGGGACCACCGTTTCCAAGGTTACTGTTGGTAATACACTAAGACGTCACAGTTTGAAATCATGCATGGGGTAGAAGGTTCCCCTGCTTAAACCAGCACATGTCCAGGCCCGTCTTAAGTTTGCCAATGACCATTTGGATGATCCAGAGGAATCATGGGAGAAAGTCAGGTGGTCAGATGAGACCAAAACAGAACTTTTTGGTCATAATTCTACTAAACATGTTTGGAGAAAGAAGAATGATGAGTACCATCCCAAGAACACCATCCCTACTGTGAAGCATGGGGGTGGTCGAATCATGCTTTGGGGGTGTTTTTCTGCACATGGGACAGGACGACTGCACTGTATTAAGGAAAGGATGACCGGGGCCGTGTATTGCGAGATTTTGGGGATGGGTTGAGGCTGGGTCTTCCAACATGACAATGACCCGAAGCACACAGCCAGGATAACCAATGAGTGGCTCTGTAAGAAACATATCAAGGTTCTGGCGTGGCCTGGTCAGTCTCCAGACCGAAACCCAATAGAGAATCTTTGGAGGGAGCTCAAACTTCGTGTTTCTCAACGACAGGCCAGAAACCTGACTGATCTAGAGAAGATCTGTGTGGAGGAGTGGGCCAAAATCCCTCCTGCAGTGTGTGCAAACCTGGTGAAAAACTACAGGAAATGTTTGACCTCTGTAATTGCAAACAAAAGGCTACTGTACCAAATATTAACACTTTCTCAGGTGTTCAAATACTTATTTGCAGCTGTATCATACAAATAAATAGTAAAAAAAAGCACACATTGTGATTTCTGGATTTTTTTTAGACCATGTCTCCCACAGTGGACATTCACCCAAGACGACAACCTCAGACCCCCCCATGATCCCCAAGTGGGAGAACTTGCAAAACAGCAGGCCTCACTGTATATATACTGTAGACGCCAAAGTTAAAGTTTAATATGAAGGATTACAGAGAAAATGCTCAAAAAAAACTAAAATAATTAAGGAAACAAGGCTGAGTGAGTCACAGACGAGCGATGAGTTACTTGGACTGATCCAGCGCGAGTCTTGTGATCTTCAGACTGTAGTCTGGACAGATGGAGGTGATGGACAAACGGTCAGATGAATGATACTGAACCCTGTGAGTGACAGCAGTGAAGGAAACAAGAGGATTGTGGGAGGATCAGGGGAAGACGGTGAGTTTTAAGGACCGTAAACAATATACAAAGATGGATACAAACATTTTAGTATGCATGTGTTAGTTACTTATAGAAAGTGGTTGGGACCTGTTTGAAAAGTCACACGCTTTAAATATCAAACATCAGGACAGGAAGATCTCGGCTGTCACCTGACGGGTATAGACGTGAAAGGTTTCTTGTAGATGTCGGCCAGTTTGTCCATCACGACGGCAGCAGTGGTAAAGATTCGATACGTGTGCAGGAAGGTGTTGAGGAAGTCGATGGAAAGGAAGCGCAGGTCTGTCAGTCGTTCCAGAAGTCTCTCCACGCTGGCGTAACGGATCTGTGGGACCTTGCACGAGTTTAACGTTTTGCTGAAACAAATATCAACATCGTCCTTGTGCAGCCGGGCATCAGATCTGTGTATGATATTCATGTATGAGCGAGTTTATTTTACACATTGACGTGAAATATAAACAAACCAATAAGTTAAATGAATGTGAATGTAAGTGAAGTTGAATCTTACTTGATCATGTGAGGCACAGTAACTTTAGAGTTTTCCTCAAACACGCTGGTCATCAAGCCATTACAGTGAATGTTGTCAATGCACTATCATGAAAAATCAGGAAAAGAAAAGAAAAACAACAGAAAATCATTCTAGGACACAAAACATATCAACAACTGTATTGATATTATTAAACAGTTTTTCATTTCTACTGTACATCAGAATGTTTTGATAGATAAAAAATGTATCATGCTACTGATCACAATATCTGTCTGTCTGTCTGTCTGTCTGTCTGTCTATGTATATATCTGTCTGTGTGTCTGTCTGTCTATGTATATGAGTTTCTGTCTGTCTATGTATATATCTGTCTGTTTATGTATATATATCTGTCTGTCTGTCTGTCTGTCTGTCTGTCTATGTATATATCTGTCTGTCTGTCTGTCTGTCTGTCTATGTATATATCTGTCTGTGTGTGTGTTTGTCTGTGTGTCTGTGTGTGTGTGTGTGTGTGTGTGTGTCTGTCTGTCTGTCTGTCTGTCTGTCTATGTATATATCTGTCTGTCTGTCTGTCTGTCTGTCTGTCTGTCTGTCTGTCTGTCTGTCTGTCTATGTATATGTCTTTCTGTCTGTCTATGTATATATCTGTCTGTCTATGTATATATCTGTCTGTCTGTCTGTCTGTCTGTCTATGTATATATCTGTCTGTCTATCTGTTTGTCTGTCTGTCTGTCTGTCTGTCTGTCTGTCTGTCTGTCTATGTATGTCTTTCTGTCTGTCTATGTATATATCTGTCTGTCTATGTATATATCTGTCTGTCTGTCTGTCTGTCTATGTATATATCTGTCTGTCTATGTATTTATCTGTCTGTCTTTCTGTCTGTCTGTCTGTCTGTCTGTCTGTATGTCTGTCTGTGTATATGTCTTTCTGTCTGTCTATGTATATATCTGTCTGTCTATGTAAATGTCTGTTTGTCTGTTTGTCTGTCTGTCTGTCTGTCTGTCTGTCTATGTATATGTCTGTCTGTCTGTCTGTCTATGTATATGTCTGTTTGCCTGTCTGTCTGTCTATGTACATGTCTGTCTGTCTATCTGTCTATGTATATGTCTGTCTGTCTGTCTGTCTGTCTATGTATATGTCTTTCTGTCTGTCTGTCTATGTATATATCTGTCTGTCTATGTATATATCTGTCTGTCTGTCTATGTTTATATCTGTCTGTCTGTCTATGTATATATCTGTCTGTCTGTCTGTCGGTCTATCTGTCTATGTATATGTCTGTCTGTCTGTCTGTCTGTCTGTCTGTCTGTCTATGTATATATCTGTCTGTGTGTGTGTGTGTGTGTCTGTCTGTGTGTCTGTCTGTCTGTCTGTCTATGTATATATCTGTCTGTCTGTCTGTCTATGTATATGTCTGTCTGTCTGCTGTGTATATATCTGTCTGTCTGCCTATGTATCTGTCTGCCGGTCTTTCTATGTATTTATCTGTCTGTCTATGTATATATTTGTCTGTCTGTCTGTCTGTCTGTCTGTCTATGTATCTGTTTGTCTATCCATCATTAGTATTTAGTGTTTTTGACATTATATAAAATACAGCTGGTAAAGCTAACTATATAAAGCCAAATAAATAAATGATTACCAAAAAGATTTAATAATATTCAGTAATCATAACAAAACGAATTCTAAAATCAGCATGAAAATGTGCATTCGATCCCTAAAGCAAACTGTTTAAAAGACCGCTCAAGCCTTTCCAGAAAATTCAGTTAAGTCTATTTTTGTTAATGCAAATAAGCCAGCTTTCCTGTAGCTCAACAGTATGAGAAACACCAAAGCCATGGGTTTGTTATTGAATAGAGAGGAGGAAGTATTGGATAAGAAAAAACATCAGCCATAATGCACAGATGTAAATATAACAAAGACAACCTCGTGATATGTTTAGTGCAAACGGTCTTACATTTACTGTGTGTTTTACCTGGCTGATGTCACTGGTCCACGCAGCTTTCTCCTGTCGAGACGGTGCCAGCAGAGTGACTGTAAATGATGGACCATCAGCCGGTTCAACCACGATTTTAAACTCCAGATGGTTAAATCCCTGAACGGCAGCGTTATCTAAAGGACACAGAAACAAAACTTAACTCAGTTATTCATATTTATTATTTCAGTATGTTCATACAATTTATAAACTACACGTCATAGGTGTTGATGTGCTTTTGGACA
This sequence comes from Misgurnus anguillicaudatus, assembly GCF_027580225.2. Classification (NCBI taxonomy): domain Eukaryota; kingdom Metazoa; phylum Chordata; class Actinopteri; order Cypriniformes; family Cobitidae; genus Misgurnus; species Misgurnus anguillicaudatus. Next base: position 39,713,476 of record NC_073348.2, read on the forward strand.
GGTTTATAATTGTGTCCTTAACTTTATTGGCTAAAATATGAGCAGGATATTTTTTCCGACATCTGCAAACATCACACTTACAGTCTTCATCATTAGCGTCCACCTCCTCGATCAGTCCACACTCGATAAGAGACAACGTGCCTCCTTGCTATAGTTGAAAAAAACAAACGGTACCTTGTTATAAAGCAAATAGATGAAGCGTTGATTAATAAACTACACGTGGGGGAAATATATGTCCAATGACTGGATTTAAATGATTTTTCATTTACAAACTTGAACTTTGTAAGGACTTAAAGTGTGCTTTACTACGTATTTTCCTGGTTATTTCTTTATGCTTTATGCATTTGGGACTATTACGAGAGTAACACTGGATATGAAGTTAAAGATATATGAAAAACGTCACATTGGTGACCCGTCTGTCCTCTTTCATTCATGCATGCGTTTTACTAAAAGAATAACAAATAAATGTTTTTGTCATGGGCCGGCTCACTTTGAGCAGGTGCAGTTTTCCACTGGAGGTCCGGGTGCAGATGAGGAAGTGTTTAGTAAACAGGAAACACTGCCGTTCGCTCTCCTTTCTCAGAGACAGTGAACCCAAACGCACTTTACTCAGTTTACCTTTCTCAATGGAGGGAAGTTGAACCAGAGAACCTGAAGGAGAAAACACACACATCAGCTTAACAGAGATATATCGACAAATAAAACACTGGAAGAAATATTTTTTGAACCACTGAAGAAAGACATGTGAACAGATAACAGGTTCCTGTTGCTCAGTGGGCCAAACAATCAAGTCACGAGTTTACTGACATACCCGAAATAAACGTATAAGTCGAAAAATACAAAGTTTATCTATTTCTCCTCCTTCACACCCTGAAAATAACCTGATGATTGACAAGACTGCAAATAATGAAATGCATCTCACCTTGTCGTACAAACGTCTGACTGGTGTCGAGCAGAATGTCACAGCCCTCCACGATCATTCGCTCAATCGCAAGATTTTTCCGGATGTTTTCGGTGTCACTCACTTCATCGTGCATCATTCTGAGAACAAAAAAAACATGCATTTGTCTCATCTCAGTTACAGACGACAAAGCAAATGATCAAATAAAACAAACGACATCTCTACTGGTTGGATGTATGAATAAATTAACATGTGAATGGGTCAATATTCCACCGTGAAAGAAAGTGTGATCTTTGTTTTCATGAATGTTAATTATGTCGTTTGCATTTAAAAGCTTTGTTTTCCATAGACAGAATGTTCCCACTGAACGCCGTGTTTGATATTTTGTAGAAAAAACACTTTTAGTTGTTAAAATCTGACGTCACAGTTTTTTAATGACTTTACTCGAGATGAATAGGATTACTTTCAAAGCCATTAAAGTGATATTTTAAATGGTCATTTACTTCTCAAGTTTTTCCAAACCTGTATCTGGGGCACCATTGACCTCCATAGTAGGAAAAATAATACTATGGAAGTCCAGATCTACTTGGTTACAAAAAATGTCAAAATGTCTTCATTTGACTTCATGAACACAAAATGCAGATACTCACTTGGATAGTTCCTCCAGTTTGGATTTGGCAAATTCCAGACTCTTGCGTTCCACATGTTCATGAGGTGTGTGTGCAAGTAGCTCGTGAAGAGTGATGATATAGCGAGGAATCTAGATCATAATTAACAATTGAGATAAAAAAAACTAAAATCTCCTTTGTTATCTTCAGAATGCTATACTATTATACAACACATCCTTTATATTCATGAAATACACAGATAACCTCGGCTAGAACACTATTAGTGTTTTCAAATCATGTCAGACACAGTATATCGTATTTACGCAATAAACGTACGTGATTGCAACCACAAAGTCGTAAATGAGTGGGAAAACTCAAGATTTTCTTTAATTCTGCATTCCAAATAACTCGGAAATATTTGAATTCTCATCTCACACTGCATAAAATGACTTTCTTAGTGTTTGTTTCTTGTTTTCAACTAAAAATAAATACAAATTCTAAATTCTCATCAATTTTCTGGATGAGCAAATTGACCTTGGAAAATAAGTCTAGTTTTTAAACAAAAAATATAAACGTTAAGATTTACTTTTTTCATAAAAACTTACTTCTAGAAAAATGTTCTTATTCCATTGGCAGATTATTTTTTTTTTTGGCTTGTTTTAAGCACAAATTTCTTTAAATTTGATATTTTTTGTCTAAAAACTGTAGACTTATTTTCCTAGGTCATTTTGCGCATCAAGAAAATACATCTTAATTTAAGAATTTTTAGATATTTTTACTGAAAACAAGACAAAATTGGCACGCGGTGTTCGTGAGAAACATGCGGGAATCACTGCAAAAAATGATTGTTGGAATGTTTTTAGTATTTTTGTCTTGTTTTCAGAAAAAAATCAAAAAATTCTTAAATGAAGATGCTTTTTCTTTATGAGCAAAACGACCCAACAAAATAAGTATAGTTTTTAGACCAAAAATATCAAATTTAAATGAACTTGAGCAAAAAAAATCTGCCAATGGGGTAAGCAACATTTTTCTTAAGCACTAAATTCAAAGAAATATTAAAGAAAAATTTGCTTAACCTATTTGCAGAAAATTACTTAAATTTGATATTTTTGGTCTAAAACTACACTTATTTTCTTGGGGCGTTTTGCTCATCAAGAAAAAGCATCTTAATTTAAGAATTTTTTGATATTTTTACTGCAAACAAGACATTATAATAAGATTTTTTTTCTTAAAAATAATTTTTTGCAGTGATCAATGGATGAAAAAAAAATTTGAACACTGCAAAAAATGACTTTCTTACTTAGTATTTTTGTTTTGTTTTAAGTACAAATATACAAAAATTAAATCAAGATGTATTTTCTTGATGAGCAAAATTACCTAAGAAATAAGTCTAGTTTGTCAAATGTCAAATTTAAGTGAATTTGTACTTAAAACAAGCAAAAAAAAAAAAAAACTGCCAATGAGGTAAGAAAATTTAAGATGGTTTAAAAGTTTCAGTTTTTTTTCTTGTCCCATTGGCAAATTATTTTGCTTGTTTTAAGCACAAATTATTTAAATTAATATTTTTGTCTAAAACGACTTATTTTCCTAGGTCATTTTGCTCATCAAGACAATGCATCTTGATTTAAGAGTTTTTAGATATTTTTACAAAACAAGAAAAAAAATTGTAAGTAAGAAAGTAATTTTTTGCAGTGAAAGTTATCAGGCTTTATATATACAACAAAATAAGCTTTCTGCACAAAATATGACAGCACTGAAATATATAAATTTGTAACATTATAGTGGCTTTATAAACAAATTAAAAAACAAAAAAGCAAAACACAATTGATGCACATTTTTTGTTCTTCATTTTCGGTAAGTATAAATTTATAAACCGTTTCAACATGCAAGATTTCTATGCAGACCCTTGCAGCAACCAGATATGATATAATGCGCAAAAGTATTGTTTTGGTTGCTTTTATTATTGTTTTATTATTATTAATTTCAGAATCCTCCTGAAAAGGTCATGCTTTGATATATCAATCATCTATTTGTCAATATACAAATACAAATATACAAGTTCACCAAACTTGAACTTTGGAACTCAGTGAAATGCGAAACTTTTCATACGTAAATGAATGGAAGTCAATGGAATGAAAAGTATAGTGTGACCACACGCTTACTGGTTGTAAATACAAGCAAATCGGGAGGACTTGACTGTGATCTATCCCACAATGCAATGCATCTGATTTTTCAGCATATGTCTACATTTTGAGGTTCACCTGAAACATTGGGTATGTAAGGAAAGTTTCCAGCATTCTGCCCTCACAGGCAGCGTTTGCTTCATACTGCTTCAGAAGTTTATCAAAGTCTCGGTTCTGTTTGCAGTTTGCCAAAACCTGCAGGCTGTACTGATGATTTCGCACAAACTCCTGGTAAATGTTCAGCATTGGCAGCAGGATGTCAAACAGATCAGCTGAACACAAACAAATCAATTATCAGATACGAACCATATGTGCACGTAAAGCAGGACTCAAGTCTGCCGTTAGATCTGGATTCATACTAACTCACCTAAAACTAACGTCGGCCAGTTGGCTATACGAGCCTTCAGGCCCTGATGGAATATCTCATGAAGAAACATTATGGTTTCGCTTGCGTATAAAGAAAAACACAAACAGACAAGGTTATATTTTCACAGGAGGATGATAAACACAAAACTAGATATTTTAATATACACATCATATACAACCATTGGTTCAAACGTAGTACCTATTAAGGAAGATACTGCTGACATCGTCGTGGCTGATGGGAGGTTTTTTGGAACTGGCCGCCATCCGGAGCGGCCGCAGGAAACAGTTAACCAGGATGGACAGCTGAAGGACATATTCTGTCTCCGCTTCGACCATGTTAAAGACGATCTGGTTTCTCTTCCTCATGCTCTCGGCGTGAGGCGAGCAGATATAGTCCTGCACGATGGTCTTCCACTTCCTCCGGCAGAGCCAACCGCGCATGAAACTCTGAACCTGCGAACCCGAACACAGAAGACGCCCGTGCGGTGACGTTCACGCCCTACAGTTCTGCACACACCAATTCTTAAACTTATGACAAATACCTTCTTGATTTTCTTGATGTCCGGATCTTCCTCCTCTTGATTGGACTGATACAGCAACATCCTCTCTTTTGCTTTATTCAAAACTGTGATCTATGAGAAGATAAAAGACATTTACATCAGAGGATGAGAATTAGAGATGAGATGCATGTTAGGATTTGACCTCTGACCTCTGCCTTCAGCCTCTCGATCTCTGTATCTTGATCTTCCAGTTGTGTCCTCAGCTGATTGGCGGCCACCTTCTCCGTCTCCAGGATCTGCACGAGATGGATGTACTTCTGCATGAGAACTTCCCGCTCGATGATGAGATCGGAGTAACTGCCGCCGACAGACATTTACAAAGAGAAACATCAGCACCAAATAAACCAAGAAAAATGTTCACATATCGCTAAGATCACCAGAGGAGACAAATTTCAGTTCTTATCTTCGGAGAAACATCTGATACGTTAAAGAGGTGATTTATTTCCTAATCGATTTACCGCGCATGACATGCAAACTAGTTTGTTATCGATCCGTACAAAGAGAAAAAGTGAAATGTGGTTTGCTTCACCTGGCCTGCTGAATGGCCTCCACCCACTCACTGCAGTCTGCATCTTCTTCTGTCCGCAGCTCCAGAGGTTTCTGTCCATCGTGACCGAAGATCACCAGAAAATGATGCTGAGGAAAACAATCCAGACCACATATTAACAAACACACCGTAACGTATATGATTCACAGTGATAAAACTGATCTAAGTACAGTACTGCGGTCTCTAACGTGACCTTATGGGTATTTATTAAAAACTATCAGCGGACATGAAATCACACAGCACCAGGCAATAAAAAAAAGGATCCATTTTGGATTTTGAGGTCCGATGATAAATCTTATGCCCACCATACATTTCACTAAAACCATAAAAAATGTGTGCATAAAGAAAATAAAATTTGCATTATGACATTATAGACTTAACATACATCAGTTTTTAGATCTTGGGTGAAATCTGACCCCGGACCTGTTTTAGAGATAAGAGATGGTGCAGTGATACGGAGAGCTTTATACAGGACACAGGCTTAAGGGCTTGCTTGTATTTTCCTGATGCATGGCTGGTGTGTGATTATGTAACCGCAGTGCTGTCTGTTAATGCGCTTCAGCTTCAGGCCTCGTTTCAACTCGACTCTAACAATAGATGCTAGTGTAACGCTCTACAGATACATGTGAATGTGCTTCACCAACCCACAAAATCTCCCAAAAAAATCCCATATTCTTTTGCTTTTTTATTTACACTAACGGTGCTTGCTGACTTCACACATACTTCGTTGTAATTTGCATAATTCTCTACACACTTCCGCGTGCGTGCGTTCTCTCGCTCTTCGCACACAAATTCAAAATGTGGTCATAAAACATCCGCGTCCAGCAGAAATCTGACCCTACAACTATTCTTAGATGGGAAACAGAAACATGACGTGTGTGGCATATTAAAGGACGCTTTTTAATGTATAAAACCACAATGGTCACAGCTAGGTGGAGCTTCCTGTTTTTGTAGCTCAGGGTTAGAGCAGCGCAAAGGATTGTGGGTTTGATGTACATAATGATCAAAATGTATACCATAAAAATGGCTGGGTTATTTTTAACCCATAATGAGTAAATATTGGACAGAACACATGCTGGGTTAAAAATGACTCAATAGCTGGGTTTCCATCCAAACGTGAAGCGAATCTTTTCAAAAATACACAAATGCAAATTAGGTGTGTTTCCATCAAGTTGTTCAAGCGAATGAAAGGTGGTATTGGTAATCTAGTAACCAACAGTAAATAAAAGACATGTTTAGAAAATGGAGACAAGACTGCATTTAGTTACAATTGGGCAAGTTACAAATTTAGCAGTGCAGCTTGTAATTGTCAAACTAAATGCTGTGAACAAAAGAAGGAATGCAGACTTTATGATGCAGGCACCAGCAGCAAGGGCATTGCGATGACGTCGAGCTCCATATATGGGAAAGACAACAGGTGTGTTCGAGATCATGCGTCCCTGCGCAGACCGATCGGTAAGGTTTGCCGCTTGCAGTCGAGGGAGGAGTTGAAGACGAAGCCGTTAAGTCGGACACCTGCTGCTTGCCGTAGTCATGTGTGCACCACGTTGGCTTTTTTATCGCAAATGAAGTTAATTAGATAGTGAATTTGTTCAAAACAAACCTTTAAATAAAAAGTTGCAACCGGAAACACTCTATATCAAATATTTTAATGGCTGCTTATACTGTATGTCGGATAATAGCACAAAACATATGCCATAACTCATTCCCCACCAGCCTTTTTTGAAAAGTTGCCCGCCAGCATTTTTTGTGATTTTCACAAAAGTTTCACTAAAAGGGTATCATTCACTAAGCATGCGTACACACAAATTTGTTCCTAAAATGTGCGTACAGACATTTAAATTTACAAATCATGATTCAACAAAAACTTTCAAACTAAATTTTATTTTAAATGTATACAAAAACGTAAGAACAACTCGGACCACATGTACGCAATAATCATGAAGAAGGAAAAAATATATAAAATATATAACACAGATATATATTATCAGGTTCTTTTTCCTTTATTGGGTTTTTTTCATGATTATTGCACAAGTTGTTTTTACGTTTTAGAAGAATTTAGAAGAAATTTTAATATGAAAGTTTTTGTTGAATCATGATTTGTAAGTTAAAATGTCCATACGTACATTTTACGATCAAATTTGTGGGTACGCATGCTTAGTGAATGAGACCCAAAGTCTTCCAGGAAAATTTTCTTCAAAAAATATATAAACATAAATATATCAAATGAAAAATAAGATTCAAACAAACAATAAACAAACAAACAAAAACTCTTAAATATGGGTATTTTTCTATAAAAATTAATACATTTTATTTTGCTTCAGGTTTTTTATAAATCGGGTTAGTGTGCCATCTAGTGGATGATCGCAGGATTACAGATAACCATAAAACCTCACCAGGAACACGTTTTTGTCGTGCAACTGTTTTCTTTTAATTGACGAGATAGCTTGTCAACGGTGGGGTAACAGTTAAGATACCAAGAGTTTGGTCTTACACTTTTTTTAAATTTAATTTTATTACGACACAATACAACATATTTAGGTTTATTAACAAGTTTTAACTGTTATAAAAATTGCTTGGATTAAACTTGAAATGCATGTGATCATTGTCATCAGTGAGACAAGGAGCTATATCGTTATCAGAACTGAGCCAGTCGGCTACTTTCGAAAAGCTCTGGCGGTACTTTAAAACCAGACGTCACAGTCACATGCCTTCAGCGCCAGCTCAAGTCGGACAAAATTTCTAACCGGCATGCACTGCTTCAAGACAGACAGACACCGATCGGTAAATGCTTTTCATCTCCCATTATTTGCATTTACTGTTTATCGCATAAGTCAAGAACCACCTCAAGCGAGCGTAAAACTTTTTAGCGCATTAAGGAATTTTTATTTGAAACTCATTTCTTATGCGATACTTCACAATGTGCATAAAATCCGTCTGATGGAAACCCAGCTAATGTTGAGTGGTTGTTACGCAACCATGGCTTATAATAAACCAGCAGCTGAGTTAAAACCCATCATTGGGTCAATTTTAACCCAGCGGTGTGTTCTGTCCAATATTTACCCAATATGTCTTAAAAATAACCAAGAGTGTTGTAGTGCACTGTATAAAAGCGTCTGCCGAATACATAAATGTAATATTGTGTAATATAGGATGACATTAGGGGAAAGAAAACAGAGGAAAGATTACAAAAGACAAATGTTTTATAATAATGCAGAACACCAAACAGTACACACACTCAGGCTAAAACACGTTGTATATATTCCCTCATTGACTTTAAAGATGATGGAGGCTCCGCTGCAATGAGAAGTGAAGCAGATTAAGTATCAGGCGGATGATGTAACTTGCGTAATATTTTTAAGCAAGTGCTACAAGCAGGATAACACAGCAGCACTTCAACATGACATCAAACCTGATCGCCATGGTAACACAAGCCACTGACTCGCTGGTGGTGCTGTTGAGCACATTTCATTTGCATCTAAATCTTTATCAGGTTTGCTCAAAGAGGAAGATAAATCACTACTGATGCACAAACAAAACCGAGCAGGAGTAAATATCAGTCAGTCGTATAATGAGACGGCACTAATAATCCATTATCACATCACAAGGGCTCGGATTGGATTATCTTTAAGCAAAAGTTCACCAAGCATAAAGTTGTATTGCATTAAAAATCATTTCCATAATGAACCGTGTAATTATTCATGCAGAAGATATTTTTTCATCAATAAATAGATATGCATAATATTACTTTGCACATCACAAAAGCCTGTGTAATTAAGCTGGCTCAGAATCAAAGCACAACCGGCTATTTGTTTTTAAAACGTTGTTAGAGCGCCGTCGAGCTCCCAGAAGCTTCTCGCTGTGCAAATTACTCCTTTATGCAGCCGAGCAACGCAGTTAGTGCCAGAAAAATGCTCGGCTGTAATATATACCAACATTATCCATAATATTCACCAGACTGGTTTGCAAACAAAAACATTTCATAAATGCGTGCAAACTAATTATTGAACAAGACAATAACAATAAAACATTTTTGCAGCGGGCGACTGCTTAATGAGTTTCACTCAGTGCCGCTGCTGACAACCATTTATAATCTCAGAGATGTTGTCGAGGAGGGGGTTGCAGACACATCTGCTATAACATTACACAGATATTGTGTGTACAACTGTAACAAACATGATTGATGTTAAAGGGCCTTTATGTATATATGAATCATTACATTTATAAATAAAAATAAAACCTACAGTATTATGCATTGAGCATTTGATATTAAAATGTGATTATTGTCAGAAAAATGTCATGCAAAAAAATAGGCTTCATTATATATAATGTAATATCTGTTATATTTTGGGGTTAAGTATGACCATGTTTTCAACAGGTGAGCGAGGTATATAATGATTCACATTGCAGATTCAGCATTGTGTTTTTACAAAACAACACAACTGAGTTCTGCTCATTAGAGCGTTCATGAAACCCAGAGCTCAGACGTGTCGCAATGATGTCTGCCGAGCTGATAAGGGGCTTTTAATTCTCATGTGGTCTAAACTGGGGGGATCAGAACGTATATCTGCTTTATGCGAGTATTATCTGCAAAACGCTGCTTAATGCAACCAGATACTGCAAGGCATGTTAGTGTAAGGCTGTTTATTGTCAATATTGATTTAGTGTCCCTACACATATTCATTTTATAGATTGCACTCTGTAGTGTATGAAAAATTTTGATATAATAAACCGCAGTAACCGTTTTAAGGCTGTCAGGTGTGTGAGATACTGTATATTAAACTCACTGTATGTAACAGGTTTTCTGTGAACATGAGAAGCATGCTAACAGTTGACATAATGGCTTTTCACGCAAATTAGTAGGAAGCAGAATGTGTTACACTCCACACTTCACATGAGCAACTCCACACTTCACATGATACTAATATAAAGCATATGGAGAAATGATAGAAAAGTGGACGGCACCAAAAATGTGCACTCGTGTTTTTTATATTTTACAAATGAAAACCTTAAAACCGTTTATTGTATGCTTCATTTAAATGCAATCATCAAAAAAATGCTCAAAATGTTTTTACTTTTGCATCACAAATAATTTGGTCACACTTTAAGGTTGTATTTGTTAACATTAGTAAATATCTAACATGAACCAGTTGTGTAAATATATGTTTACAGCATTTATTAATCTCTTTGTTAATGTTAGTTTAAACAAACAGAATTGTGTTTGTTCATGTTAGTTTATTGTGCAGTACTTACCTAATGTTAACAAATACAACTTGATTTTAAAGATGTATTACTAAATGTTGAAATTAACATAAATAAGATTAATAAATACTTTTTAACACCAACTAATAATGTTAACAAATGTAACCTTATTGTAAAGTGTCACCAATAATTTTGAGTGTCATTAGTGTTTTTAAAGCATATAAATTACTCTCAAGATGTTATGCAACAATGCAGAAAGCTCTAAACCTGAATTCCCATAACAGGGTGTGCTGTCACAAAATATCAACATGTGCTCAATATATTGCATTTGTTTGTTTTTTCTTGGTGTAATTGCTGTAAATGTTCAATATCTGTCCAGTCAAGCCTTTAGGGTATGAACCTAAAGAGAAAGCAACCTTCATTGTGACATATTCACTGGGGTATAAAATCCCAGTATCCCAACAGTGCGCTTAAAGAGACAGGCACACTCACAAACAAACACCAACACGTGGCTTTATCCTCCATAACCTCAAGCTGCACCCCAAATGTACCCCCCTGATATGACAATGACGAGCATTTAATTCATCACATGTCATCCAAACCCATGCACGCACCTGCTGTTTATCTGCAGTCTCTTTGCCGATGGTTGACACCTTTGGAGCCGGAACCCTCTCGCAGGTGCAGCCTTCCAGCAGGTAAATCCCTGACGGTCTCGCGCTCTGCTCGTGCTCAAAGTAGAAAAGTACATTCTGATAAAGCGCGAAGTATTTCTCGTTCCAGCGGCTGTTTTCCGACGCTTTCTTACTCAAATAGCCGCGCTTCACGCCGTCTTTGCGCGCAATCGTGGACAGAAAGAGGACGTGCCCTTCGTTATAGCGCACGCTCTTCTGCATCTTCACACACAAGAGTGTCACACTGAAGCCATCGTCCTTCTCACACACTGAAGATGGTGTGAAGTTCAGCCCTGAGCGCCGACGCCGCGCGTCAAGGGGACTCCAGCCGCCCGTAACGCGTAATTACGCAGCGAGTGCGATGCCAAAAGGCGTGTGTAACAAACGGAACTATACTTAAAAATTGTGTTAAAACATGATCTAAACTGCGCGCACAAAACAGATCCAGTGAACAGACGGTACAACAAAATCACGACCGAGATCAGCGATAATCGGCTTTAATGCCAACTTAAAGAGACAGATCTATTTACCACCTCTATATCTATTTACTCCCACAAACACCACAATTTTATTTACCTCACAATCTCCAAATTCCTGCTTTTAAAGAGAATACTCTAATGAATCCTCAAGAGGCGCTGAAATAATCTCCGCGCTTTTACGCACCGGTGTTTTAACAGAAAGTACGAACGACATCGCCATTGTTAGTAGCGTGAAAGAAATTCGGCTTTTAATAAACTTGCTTATCTTAATTTTCAAGTAACGTGACGCGTTTCCAAACGAGCAGCGGTTGCGCGGTGCAAATGACGCAACGCATCTCCACACATCTCTTCAAGTAGCTGCGTTCAGAAGTCGAATTCGTTTTAATGAATCGGTTCGTTCAGGCAGTTCATTTCAAAGAACCGGTTCATTGAGGAGTGATAAATTCATTGATAATGTGAGATCCTGTCACGTTAAAGGAAAGTGCCCACACTTGTTGCTGAGGTAAAAGCGTTTAAAAACTAAGATTCCTGCGCAAAATTAAATTTGTTCAATCCACGCTGTTAAACTGTATTAATACTGTGATGATCTCTTCGTATTCATGTAACTCAATAGGTAAAGTTTTGCATTAACAACGCAAAGGTCAGGGGTTCGATTTGTGATTTACGCACTTTACGCATCTGCCAAATAGATGTGCAAATGTAAATATTCTGCCTTCTGATGATTTGTTACGTGATGCCAGATTAGATGTCATTACATAGAGACTATGTGAATAATTTTAGAGTAAAATGGAGCAGTGTAACGTTTGCTGTTTTATGAAAGCTGTTCTAAATTCATCTTCTCCTCTGGCTGCATACAGCCAAATCTACGCCTACATAGATCTGAACCTGTGTCTTATACGGAGGATGTACGCAGGATACCAGACGCCCACTTTATATCATCCTCTGCAAACTATAACAGAACAGGAACACACATTGAGATCAGAGAAGTATTTGAGGACATGCATCAACTATTTTAGTTTTCATTTACAGAAGTTGTTTTCCAAGCGATGCATATGAAGAATAAGAGCGTGCATGTCATTATTAGGCTGCAAAAAAGTCATCACAAAGTAAAAAAAAATGTATTCAAAAGTCCATTTCCAAGTCTATTGGACTATAAGGCCAAGAAGAACCTCGGGAACACAAAAGTTGATGGGTAAAATCAGCTTCATCCAGGCCAAAGGCAGAACTAGGAGAGAAATCCTACAATACAAATGGATTATGTCCTCATCAGCACTGTGATATTTGGGCATTTTCTGTCACGCATAAATGTGTCATCGATTTCTGAAGGGGTTAAATGTGTGGAAAGTTTAATAAGAAGGGAATCAGTTGAAACAGATGCTTGTACAAACTGGAGCCTGTTAAACAGAAACAGACGATAAACAAAAACGTGCAAATTATAATCTTATAAAATACAAATTCATGGCACAACTTGCATCTCAGCATGATGCTTAAATACATGAAATACAAGAGGTTCACAAAATAACACCTCCAAATGATATGGCAAGCGTCTCTTTCAGCTAAAGGCAAGGGCAGTCCTGCGGGATTATGGGGGATTAGTGATATGTCTTTCCATCCCAAAATAGCAGCATACTCATAAATCTCAGAAATTGGTAGTGTGTCAATCTGTTTTGTTTTAAAACAAATGCAAATGGATTGAAGACTAAAGCTGAAAGATTTCTTGATTTGAAAATTACTCATGATTTGACCAAATCCATAAGCATAAGAATTAAACTCACCCAGCATCATTTTGATAAAAACATGGAGATCCTCAAATCAAATCAAATCATCAGGCTTGTTGATGAAAGCTCTATTAAAACTTCCTAAAACAAGTGAATAAAGTGTCACACTGAAACAGAAAGACTTGAATGTATTAAATCAATAATAAATGTCCTAAAATTGCTCCAGGGTGCCATCTTGTGGTATACACGTGTCAGAATATAATAAAAATTTGACTTTTTCAAATTGTTATTAAGCATCTATTCAATATCCACCTATTGAAACTGCATGGCAACATGTTAAAACACCTTAGAAACTGCATAGCAACGTCCAAGCAACCATGCACAACATCCTAAAGCATCATTTTTCATTATAATTGTATTCTTATAAAGGAAGAGAATTTGTATGTTTATGTCTTTAATGAAAATCAATCTGTGACCGACTCTTACAGACTAATAATGGAGGTAAAGCATCACTAATGCAACTCAGTTTACTGGATAAAAGTTGCACATCATGTTCTTCAACAGTTGCCGTGGCGACCACTAAACAATTAGACGGTCCATGTGAAGCTGGTTCATGGTTACTATTAACAACAGATACATGCATATAATAGTAAAGCCATACCTATACGTATATAGCTATATAAGAGAAATTACACATATTTCATTAAAACAGACATAAACCTAAAGTCAACTTGTAGTCAGATTTGTTTAGCATTTTTATATTTTTTAACAATGCAGTAAATACTTATCCATAAGGACATACAGTATATTAGCACATCATATAAAGAGGACACATAAAATACTTTAAGATGATAAAACACTGCAGCAATATTCACAGGTGTGAGGTCTATAGAAAAACTAAATAATAAATAATATTAATCCTGAATGATTCATTTCATCCTGCATGTATTGCATATCAATTTCTACTTCGGTAGCATTGAAAAGAGAAAACACTAGAATACTTGAAACCAATGCACATCATTCACATTAAATGTCAAGATTATTAATTGTGCATGCCATGTGTGCAATGACAGGTCACAAACAGGAAGTCCACAGTTAGTAAAGCCAAACCTGTGAAGCACACAAGACACATCCACAGTTTCTTTCTTTCACTTGTTGTCATGGTGATGGCATTGGTGGTGGATTGAAACTACGCCATCTCACCTTCCGATCAACCTGACGACAGCACCGTGCATATACGCAAGGTGCCGGCTATTTCAGACCCATTAAATTTCATTATTTCAATAGAAACAAATGCAGATGTTCTTAAACAAGGTGTTTCATTCAGGAGCTTCCTGTTTGATACAGAGACTCAATCTACTTATCCTTGAGTTTCAATGACATGATGCATGCATGAGATACAGACTACATTCACATCAAGCAGACACCTTTATCCAAAGAGACTTAAAACAGCAAGGAAATGCAATAAAGCGGCTCATCGTAGACACATTTGTGTGTAATCTAACAAGTGTGAATCTTTAACCAATTAAGAAAATAAATATATCCATTACAAAAACAAATTTACAAAATTGTACAAATACAATTCTGTGTTACATACTTAAAAATCTATTTTAGGAATAACAAGAATAAAAAACCAATACTTGCATGAGAATTTGGGGAGAAAATGTCCCTTTATTGTCTTTTTGCACATTTTAAAATGTGAAATGAACATGATTCATGAGATAAACCCACAATTAACCTTAAAATATTGAAAGTCTTGTTTCTATGATCTCTTTCTTAATTGCATTAAATAGTCAATTCTGTATTGAAAGTTCAAGGTTATTTTAAGTCTGTTTCTGCTTTCTTCTCTCCCGCCCAGCCTGTTTCTCTGAGCGTATGAATAATGCACATCTCATTGTTGCTTAGATCCGTTCATCTCATGCCTGTGTAACACATTCACAGTCAAACGCATTTACACTACAGTCAGACAGACAGCTGGTGACACCGGCCAAACAAAATCAACCGCAGCCTCCATCTGAAGCCATCAGATTCTCTTCATGATTAGACGGTAAGAACAAATCTTCTCATTTCTTACTGCATTTACTTTTTTACATGAATCAAAGTGATTTTGGCAAATAGATTTCTTTCATTTTTCAATATCTAAAATCTCAAAGTTTAAATGACATTGAAGGCTTGCTTACCTTCTTATCAAATGTGCAGTGGTATGTGTGTAATACTTCTGTCTTTTGCTTGATGGCACAGAGCCACGCTGAGCGCTCTGAACCTCGATCAGAATAGAAACACTCATGCAACCTCTTAAAAATCTCAAGTGTGCACTGAATCTGATTTCACATACATCACAGACTGCCATAATAACAAATGATTTTGTGACTTTCTTGTCTGTGCTGAAGATCAGGAGAGGCCAATTCAGGTTTTATTTGTCTGTACCCTGACACATGGAGCTCGGTCCCAGTAGAGTCGGTAACGCTGCAGAACATCGCTGACAGGGCAGAAGTCACAGCCGTCGTGTCCTCAATGGTAACAACGGGCAGATGCTCATAACTTCTCATTTAAACTCTATATACTGTATGATCTTGTTATGATACCACAAGCACAAGCACATTCTTCTAAATTTGTATACTTTTATAAGAGTTTATATAAAGCTGTCACAGTGTCTTTTCAAAATTATTTTTCATTTAATGACATTCATTAAGAATTTAAACAGAGGTGGTTGCTATTTCAAAAAGATAATGTTGGGTGAATGCACTTCAAAAAATGACTTTCATACTTAGTATGTTTGTCTTTTTTTCAGTACAAATTATCTAAAAATTCTTAAATCAAGATGCATTTTCTTGATGAGCAAAATGACCTAAGAAAATAAGTCTAGTTTTTAGACCTAAAATATAAAATTAAAGCGAATTTGTGCTTAAATCAAGCAAAAAATCTGCCAATGGGGTAAAGAAAATTTTGCTTAAGAAAAAGTTTAGCTTGTTTAATGCACAAATTTGAGATTTTTTTATAAAATTATTTTTTTTCTGATTTTGTTGTTATTTTGCTTATCAAGAAAATGAATCTTAGTTTTAGACATTTTTAAGTTGTCAAATAAATCCCCAGAGTACATATGTGAAGTTTTAGCTCAAAATAGAGGTAATTTATTATAACATGTTAAAATTGCCACTTTGTATGTGTGAGCAGACACTGATCTCCATAATGCAAATACTGATCGTGATAATGCAAACACTGATCGCCATAATGCAAATACTGATTGTGATAATGCAAACACTGATCGCCATAATGCAAATACTGATCGCCATAATGCAAACACTGATCGCCATAATGCAAACACTGATTGCAATATTGCAAACACTGATCGCCGCAATGCAAACACTGATCACGATAATGCAAACACTGATTACAATAATGCAAACACTAATCACCATAATGGCAGTTTTTTTTTGAAACTCGATTATGCTGTCAACTATTCTTTCTCTCTCTCTCTCTCTCTCTCTCTCTCTCTCTCTCTCTCTGCACTAAATGGCAGTGCCGTGGTTGGATAGTGCAGATTAAGGGGAGGTATTATCCTCTTCTGAAAAGTGGAGCCAAATTTCAATGATCTATTTTTTCACATGCTTGCAGAGAATGGTTTACCAAAACTAAGTAGGTTGATCTTTTTCACATTTTCTAGGTTGATAGAAGCACTGGGGACCCAATTATAGCAAAAGTGAGATTTTCATGATATGTCCCCTTTAAATTTGATATTTTAGGTCTAAAAACCTATACATATTTTCTTAGGTCATTTTGCTCTTCAAGAAAATGCATCTTGATTTAAGAATATTTAGATATTTGTACTAAAAACAAGACAAAAATACTAAGTTATTTTTTGCAGTGTTCTGGTCACTTTTTGGCATTATTATGTTAGTTATGTATGTCTTTATTTTCATTGCATTGTGTATATAACAAACTTCTGCTGAAGCAATTCACTTTGCATCATTAAAAATATAATAATAATTTACGTTGCGTTAAAATAAGCATAGTAAAAGTAAAACTCTCTAAGTTATAAAGAAATTATGTGGCAAAATTTATTTAAATTCAGGCTCATGAGTGTCATGTTCAGTTATGGACAGATACAGCTTTCCGTTTTCATTAATGTACATCTGCATCATTTGTATGCACATTATAAACAATCATGTACATTAAAAACATGTGCAAGTAAAGTAGACTTCTTTAAGATGTAGGACCCTAGATTATAAAACGGCATCTTTACCCTCTTTACATAAGCAGCTGTAACTGTCTGCCGCTTGACTTGACTGTAATTGAAATGCTTTATAAACTCCAATCAGGGGCGTGATGTTCTGCAGACAGCGCTCGGAGAAACTAACATCAAGGACGGCAAACACAATGAGCTTTAGAAAGATGTAGCTCCTAAAGAAAGCATGAGGGAGGTCGAGCGTCGAGAAAGACATGAGCTGCCGAGAATGTTGCCTGGCAGTAATAGCAAACAATAAATCCAAGGTCTCTGCCTCGGTTTATTGAATTTGGCTTTTCAAAAAACAGACGTACCATGAAGAGGAAAAAATGTAATGCTAGGGGAAGACAGCTTGTTGCTAAGCAAAAATAGATAGATAAAACCGGGGACGTGCATGGTAGGACAACTAATCTAGTACGTGATAACAAATAGACCACAATGTGATCATTCACTTCTATTCTGTAGGTGTATTGTGTGTGATTCAGCATAGCCAGAGTCTTCTATCCATGAATGATAGTCACACAAAAAACCTAACACAGGCTTTGTTATGGTTCACAGGCTTTGTTATGGCTGTAGCCATGATCCCCGTCAAGTGTGATTCACAGTGAACTAGACAATTATGGACAACACACAAGTGGTCAACGTGGATGGCAACTCCTTGCTAAAGGCCGTCCACCTAAGCAGGCTGCGTCTCACGCGTCTACTACTAGAAGGTGGCGCTTACATCAACGAGAGTAACGAACATGGGGAAACGCCCCTGATGGTCGCCTGCCGAAGTAGACCTGCAGACTTACAAAGCGTTTCAAAGGTTAAGATGGTTGGATATCTGCTTGAATGTGGGGCTGACCCAAACATCCAGGACAAGAGCGGGAAGACGGCTCTCATGCACGCTTGCTTGGAACAAGCTGGAGCAGAGGTAGTGTCCCTGCTCCTGGTTAACGGGGCAGACCCGTGTCTCGAGGACCGTACGGGTTCTTCGGCTCTGATATACGCCATCAACGCCAGTGACAAAGAAACGCTTCAAATGTTGATGGATGCCTGTAAGTCCAGAGGAAAAGAAATCATCATAATTACCCCTGACAAACTAGCATTCGGAAGGCAATATCTTTCCATTCCTCAACCTGCCTCAACAGCAGAACAATGGGATTCCACCACAGCTCCTTGTGCTTCTCCATCGGATATTTACCTTAGTACGTCGCCACAGGGGACTCTTTCCTCAAGCCGTACAGAGGATAAGTTCTTCTTCCAGGACGTCCGAAGCACGACAAACTCCCAGCCAACATCTCCATCCCATCATCCATCCCTGCTGAACAGTCGAGTAAATAAACTCCATCACCTTCAAAGATTGCATTCCGAGCCTTGGCTGAATATTCCCCAGTCTTTCCTGGTCCAACAACATACCAAAGGTGTTTCTCCAACTGAGGAACTCTCTGCCATCAAACCAGAAGAAGAAATGACTTTCAGAATGAACAGACTTGATTTTGGCAATACGCCACTCTCGCGGCACTGCAGTGTTGATCACAAAGAGTCCAACTCTTTCAAGGGTCATGGGAGCTGTACCAACGTTCAAGAGCTCAGACCTGAAGGAGCATTGAGTCGTAACATGTCCTTTGATAGCTTATCATCCCTGCATTCTCTTTCCCATCCCAATCTTCATAGCAAAAGCAGTGCAGAAGCTTTTCAAGCAGAAAAAAATCCACATTTTTTGCCACATTTGGCAAGGTCCAGTCTCCGTAACATCATTCAGAGGAGGAAACTAGGAATGGACCAGTACAGCTCCGATTCCCAGCTTTCTCGAACCCACACCCACTGTCCAGAAGACCATAAAGGACATTTAGAAAAGAGAAGATTTGTTAAATCTCAGTCCCCTTTGTTGGTAGACTCAAGAGAGTCTCTTGAGAACATGCACAAGAAAAACCCAATCACCTATGAGCGCCGGGGCTCCGGGCCGCTTCTTTTAGATCCCATTTCCCATCCTCGTGTTGGCTTCCTCCCTCCGTTGAACCAGCACACCCCGATCCCAAACATCACAGGAACCAGCAACAAAGCGGCTTGTGGTGTAGGGGCAGGTCCGAAGCCCAGTTTTTCATCCGTTCCTGCAGGCTTTCCCAAGGATCTCAAGACCCACAGGCTGCTGATGAGGAGACACTCGATGCAAACTGAGCAGCTCAAAGGACTTGGTGAAATCTTTGGTCATTAAATGTTTGCAACTATTACAAACCATATGACTGTAACTAATTCACACAAATGCAGACAATTCATTGCGTGTCGATGGACAGATCACATCTGCAGTATAATCCTGCATCTAAACTTTTGTTATGTGAATAAGCTCAAACATTATACATGCAGTTTAACCAAATCCTCTAGACCAGTGTTTCCTAATCCCAGTCCACGAGGATCCCCTACCAGAATGTTTTAGATGTCTCCTTATTTAACTCATCAGCTTGTTAGGGAGACGTGTTTACCATTTTGAAAGGAGGCTTACAAGTTTCTGGGAGGGGTCCTCATGGACCAGGATTGGGAATCACTGCTCTAGACAAATAAAAAAAGAAAACTTTTGCGAAAACTTGAATGAAAATAGTGGTGAACTTAGTAATGGTATAGAAACATGCAAATACAACATACAAATGCTTTAAGTCACTGTGTTAAGTAAATACCTTTGCTGTGTGTTGTGTTTGATGTTCACAACTTCCTAGAAAAAAATATTTCCTTTTTACAGAAAACATCATCTTCATGGGTATAACAACCAACAAGAGCATTTTATTGATCAGTTGGGGTAATGAAGTAAAAAGTAAAGGCGCCATAATGGTTCCTTACAGTGATGCCATTGATATAGAAGTATATATTGTTGGAAAGGTCTTAAGAATTTGTTTTTTTTATTTTAAAACCTTTTGGCAGTAATAATAATGCAGTGACAGTAATTTATTAATTTGTGACAAGAGTACGCAGCAAACATTGACACCTAGTGGCCGATGTTGGTAAAACCACTAAAAGTAAAACACAAACCTCATTTTTTGTGTATAAAATATATACCTTATGGCATAGTGATGCACCTTTATTGTTAAGAGTGTATGATGTCACCCATCTGGACAATTAATTTGTCTAATAACACAAAAATAATACATGTAAAAAAGAGACAATTAATTTAAATATTTATCAAAATTTTATTCTACATGAGATACATAGAAATGAATGTTGTTTGAAGAACATCCTCAGGTCCCACACCAGATAATTCATCATATAAATCTGGTTTCTTGAATAAATAGATATACATTATGCACACTGGTAATCTTAACAGCTTTTTTGTAAAGCAAAATAATCGTTATGATTTGAATCAGTAACAGTGAGAAAATCATTTAACCTCCCAAATATTTCACCAAGCCCAAACGTATGGGAGCAGATGTTAAACGCCTCCAAACTCATTCCACAGACATTTCATCTTTTACAATTACAATCATGATCTTCTAGAAAATGTGTATTTTTACATAATTGTATTTGGTTTGTGACAGAATCATTCAGAGTCAATCAAATAAAATGAATAATCACGGTTTGTAACGTAAAGTATATCATCCTTAGGGAAGAAATATTAAAATAAAGAGAACAATCACTCGTCCTGTCTTTCATTTCACCGCCTACAGAAAAGTGCATTTTCTACATTAAAGATTTAAATCTTGAAAATTAAGATGGAATACTTAAAATTAACTTCAGAAACCTGCCAACAAACATCATCATTCAGATCTTTTGCAGCTTTGTTTTATAGTTGCAGGTTCAAGTTTAAGCTATTTGCAGGACCTCAGTCCAGTAATTCATGAGAAAAAAGTTTTATTGCATTTATAAAACTGCTACTTAAGATCAGGAACATCATCCAAAGAAAGATGTTTCCTTATGATCCTGAATTACTGGAATTGTTGTTTCCCAATATGATTTTACATGCCAACTTGTTTGCGCTGAACATCGTTACATTTTTTGCACCATCAAAAAATGTGTAGTGTTAATAGACAGGGCTGTTTATCATCACGTCCATGCTCAACAAACAACGTTGTCTTTCTTTAACGGAGTAGTGTGAAAAAAGGAAATAAATGTTAAAGCATGTGTCTATGTAGAGGCGTTCTTCCTTTTTTTGTACTTCTCGTATTTTGATGCAGTTTTAAAGTAAAACTCGAACAATGTTGGGATTATGATACCGAGCTACGAGCTTGATTCTGCTCCAGATTCAAATCAATATTTTTGGGCTGACCATTTGCAAAAAGTAATTTCAATGCCCTATCAAAAATATCAGCTTTAGTCAACACATGAATCTGTTCCAAAAATAGAATTTAAGCTTAATAAAAGCTTAATGGACTTAGCAGATGATCTCATCTATACGATTTAAACAAACTGTGTTTCTTATCCTCTATGTATTTTATACAGTAAGAGAGAATTGATGTTTTTGTACTTAGAAAGTACAAAGAGTCCTCATATGAACTTGTCAGCTCATCGTACGGTAATGCTGAATTATGACAGATGGAAAAAACATACCGCAGATTGACGATTCTTGCTCAGGAAAGACGGACTATGTATAGTTTGTTAAATGCAACGCATCACATGCTCCTGTTTGCTGTGTGCGCAATCACGTAACGATTATAATTCTTAGTATATCTGACTTTATAGTCATACAAAAACCAGCAGACCAGCATTTACCTGACAGACACGGTCGACATGACCGACATGACCCGAGACCTGATCCTCTTTCCACCAAATCCTCACGACTTGTTTGTTTTAACCTTAAATACCAGGTTCTCGAATTTCTCCAAAGTGCTTTTTCATTTCCTTGAAAATCCATCAAACACTATAGCGCAAATATCAAGGCCCGTCTCTCCACACGTAAAGTTCATCCTAAAGGTCCCACACTGGATTAAAGATGTCAGCAGCTTTTAAATGCTCAGAGTGATGTAGAAGAAAAACTCCATGTCCAAAGTCTGATGAGGGACGCAGGAGCTTCCTCCATGGATAACAGGAATCAAAGCTCCGTCTAAATCATTCATATACTTCTGAGGCAGGAGACGGCCCCCGGATCCGGCTTGGTACTCCACCTACAAAAACAACAATGAATGATTATCATTTATACAATCTAAATCTCAGTCACATCCTGCGTTTCCATTACCCTTTAAATTGCGCAAATTGACATTGCGAAAAAATATGGCAAAGGGAAACGTGTCAATTTCGCTAAAAAGTTTTTACACTCACATTCGGTTGTTTTCAGACAATTTGGAAAATGCGTATTTCGCAAAACTGCAATTTTTCTGGTCACCGGATGTACGTACACTCACCTAAAGGATTATTAGGAACACCATACTAATACTGGGTTTGACCCCCTTTCGCCTTCAAACCAACAAGGTGCTGAAAGCATTCTTTAGAAATGTTGGTCCATATTGATAGGATAGCATCTTGCAGTTGATGGAGATTTGTGGGATGCACCTCCAGGGCACGAAGCTCCCGTTCCACCACATCCCAAAGATGCTCTATTGGGTTGAGATCTGGTGACTGTGGGGGCCATTTTAATACAGTGAACTCATTGTCATGTTCAAGAAACCAATTTGAAATGATTTGAGCTCTGTGACATGGTGCATTATCCTGCTGGAAGTAGCCATCAGAGGATAAAGGGATGGACATGGTCAGAAACAATGCTCAGTTAGGCATTTAAATGATGCACAATTGGCACTAAGGGGCCTAAAGTGTGCAAAGAAAATATCCCCCACACCATTACACCATTGCATTAATGAGAAATTGAGCAGGTGTTCCTAATAATCCTTTAGGTGAGCGTAAGTCACATAATCATTATTTGAAGAAGACATGTTATGAACTAAAACCTCCCATAAATCACTCAATACATATCTGCTCCCAAGTATAAGAGGCTTTCCTTGCCATTAATGTCTGGATAACACTCCTTCATCTCTTTTGATTTAAAATAATCTACTATTACCTCCAAAAAACACCTATACGTTACTGCTCCTAAGGCTTTCCTTGGCATTAATGTTTGGATAAAACTCTTAGATCTCCTTTTCTTTTAAACACCATGCCAGCTCCTAATGCTATATTCATGACGAGAATAAAGTCTAATTATATAATATAAGACTACAAAAGATGTTTAAAATTAATTTAATCTAAAAATTGTAGAATTATGTTTGGATTAACTTAAAACTTTTTACATTAAAAATAATGCAGTCAACGTGATGTTTGGAAAGACTTATCGCGAGAGGAAAAACAAAGTTTTCGGTCGCATATCATCGCTTAATTGAAGCGCTGTCATTTCGCAATAGTCATTAGTCGATATTTAAAAAATAAGGCTAAAGTTTTGCGCAAATCTGTGATGGAAAGTAGCTGTTAACAAACATTGTAATGCAGCTTCTCCAGTAAATTTTCATAATTTGAGCGTTAATTTATTGTACAAATATTGTTGTCTTTGACACAGGACCTGTAGTAGTTCTTTAAATCATAAGTAGCTTCCACAACACTGCCGTTTAATTGATTATTATATCCAAGAATAACCAGTACCATATCGGAGTCGGTGGAGACTCTGAGTGCGAGGCGGTTGATCCCATTGGCCATGAGCACTGAGAGATGCGGACAGAGAGCCGCACAGCCCGCCGTGGCGATCTCTTTCTGGAACTGAGCCGATGACGTGAGGACGGCAGACAGCGATACATCTGAGGACTTCAGCAAATAAAAGACCTGATGGACAACAGGAGACATGAAGACTATAAAACATGCAATTTGCTTGCTATGCTTCTCAATTAACTATGGTGAAATGCCGCTACATCCAAAAGTGCGCCGCAGAAAAAGTACCATTAACACATGCAGCCCCAGGAAATGGCTAAGCATATATTTATATTGCTGTTCTTCAAAACTTTTCAGGTATTTTCATGATAATAAAGAATATTTATAATGATTATGTTTGACGAGTGTTGCTTTTTCAAATGTATGTTATAAACGACTCAAACTCATATTGATTTCAGATTGATAAGGACTTCTTACTTATCAAAGAGCCATAATACACAAAAGCTGTGCATAGGGTTGCAAAATTCTGGGAATTTTCAAGGCTGGAAACTTTCCATGGGAATATATGAGAAGTAATGTGAATAAACAGGCATTATTAGTGTGTATCGCAATTTATCGTTACGCACCTAAAGAAGACATGTGAGCATGAATTTCCAGCATTATGGATGTGACACATTTGCAGTCAAAACTTGAAATATGAATTCTCATAGAATGCATTTACGGTCAATATACTGAACCATCTGTTTATATTTTCCTACACCCGGGTGATTCTCACGAAATCCAGACTTAGAAGGTGTCCAGCATCAGAATTTTTAAAAAGCCCTTGAAGTCAATTTTTTTGCTATAAAAATATTTAAATTTTTTAGATTACCATCATCAAAAATGATCATTACCGCAACATGATATTACATAAAATATATACATTTACGAACTCACGTTTCGGTAATGAGAACTAAAAAGTTGTCTAGGTACTATGACAAACAAAATTTCAACTTTAATCTGGAGAGTCACAATTATGTCCCTTCCAACAATTTTTTTTTTGAAAATGTTAGTTCCATGAGGGCTTAAACAATGATTGAAAGTTGTTGCGGAGGATGAGAAAATTTTTCTTTTTTATAAAACATTTATATTCCTTATTATTGTCTCTACATTTACCAATATACCACATGTTTCTTTCCTGTAAATGTTTATAGTTTTTTTTTTTTATTATAAATATTTCCATGTCAAAGAACCCAAATCCAGTCATGGACACGTTGCGGTAATGAAAATTTCCCCTTAAAGGTGGAAAAAAACAAAATTGGTTCGTATGATTTCATTTGAAATCATGTGCAAAATAGTCCTTGAAGAGATGTTTGTAACTTATGCTTCTTATATTGATACTCTTACTTTGCATTTACTTTTTTTATCAAAATGTTTCATGACACCTCATAAGTCTAATTTCGCGAGAATCACCCACCCCAATGATAGTCCAGATACTACACTCATGTTTTCTATTTTAGATAAGGAAAACATTTATGCATTATGGGCGTGACAAAAAAACTTTTTGGGAGACAACATTGAAATTCTAACGAGAAGCAATAATACCCAATAAATGGGGAAAGGATGGCTCTTCAAAAAACATTTAATATTTAAGGAAGGAAGGAAGAAACAGCGTTATAGATGTGACATTTCTTACCTCAGTACACCTGATGCTCCGGCCGTCCAGCTCAAACTCTGAATCCTGTCGAACCCTGACGCTGGACACACCATCCAGAGATCTGCCATCTATAGGACTAGTGACCCTGCAAATGTATGTAAACAAAGTATTTATAGCCAAAGACTTTCTTTTATACTCATTTAGGGGATGTACATTTGGTGATATTGTTGGTATTAAGATCTACTACTTGAGATAAATGCTGCAGACCCTCGCATATATCTAACATATATTAAACAATAACAAAAAATCAAGATGCAATGCACAAATAAAGTTAATGATTGAGGAAACTTCAGTGTACTTTAATAACTGGAGTTCATTAAATCTAGAAAAGAAATTGAAGGTCACATGCAGCAATGGCCAAACAAATCATGATTAGCACAATATAGGCGTATATTTACATGAAGCATCTGCTAAAAAAGCATTATTACCCAGTGTTGATGGGTGCGGTCCAGTCAACCCAGCGCACAGTAACATTTTCTCGCGTCTCCTCGGAGTCTGCTTTTCCACAGGGGATCTGAAAATCAGCTTGGTCCCTGAGGGCCTGTCGCAAACTCTCCATAGTCTCAGGAGGAATCTGCACCATTAAACCATCTGAAGATAAAAACACATTGAGTGCAACATAATGAGGACTCGACGAGAGAAACAGAGCACATTTAGGTACGAAAGCAATTTTACCTTCTACAATGCTGGATTTGGCAATGAATCCCGATGAGGCTTTTAGAGCCCCGTTGAAGACCACAAAACTAGCTCCGGTCACTGTGAAGATAAGATGTTAAGCAGTAAGAAATTTAGTGACTTTTAGTGAAAGCATAAAGGCATTTTAACAGCAGTTAGGACTCCATCTAACTTAAGTTTGTCCCAAACAAAGTACCAAGTGTAAAAACATGGTTTGGCAAGTTGAGAAATTCATTGTTTTAAAAGCATGCATCTGGTTTATTTCAATGCACACTGCAAAAATTGATTTTCAAGAAGAAAAAGTCTTAGTATTTTTGTCTTGTTTTCAGTTAAAATATCTTAAAATTCTTAAATTAAGATGCTTTTTCTTAATGAGCAAAACAAGCAAAAAAAAAATCTGCCAATGGGGTAAACACTAAATTCAAGAAAAATTTGCTTACACCACTGGCAGATTTTTTTTGCTTGTTTTATGCACAAAATCACTTAAATTTGATATTTTTGGTCTAAAAACTAGACTTATTTTCTTGGGTAGTTTTGCTCATCAAGAAAAAGCATCTTAATTTAAGCATTTTTAGATATTTTTACTGAAACAAGACAAAAATACAAAGACATTTTTTTCTTAAAAAAAAATCATTTTTTGCAGTGCACATAGTGTACTTAAATACATTTTAAAAAAATACAATAAAAATAAATGAGCACAATTTTTATGAAAGAAAAGACTGAATGAACCTGAAAATGTCAAATGGTGTAACCGCCAATTGCGCCAAGTAATGAGAAATATTAAATATTTTATCCACCTTGATGGCATGTAAGCGACATGATAAAACAATCATTTTAAAATATCATTTTATTTGTTATTTCTAAATGTAAATTTTAATGCGTTTTTGTAATATTTGTCCAGACATATGCTGAAAACAGCTCTGTTTTCTAAATAATCATTGACAAATGATGTAAAAATGTATGAAAAAAATCATATTACACTAAACTAGATGATTAGATTTTATTCCACATTTTTTATGAATATATTTATATTTTAAAAACTACTAGTTACACCAATTGACACAGACCGGTTACATCACATTGACATTTTTGCAATTATCCCCCAAATATTCTTTCAAAATGAAATAAAACTAGAAATTTTAGACTTGGTCCTCAAATAAGAGAAGGTACACAAGTAATCTGCAAATTTATTTTGAAATTTTAACCCTTTTACACTTTATTGAACCATATAGACACAAAATAATTAACGTCACGTCAAAAGACAATCAGGCTGAATTTGGGCCAATTACCGCCCTTACGACAATGCTAGGTAAAGTCCCGATCATCTTCGTAGTTGAACCGATTATCTTATCAGATTTTCCTGTGGTGCGCGTTTGTTAAGATTGTCTAAAGCATGTCGAAGACGTTCCGATCGCAAATCGGAAATGATTTTTACGATCAGAAATCCTGTTGAGGACAAACACATGCATACTGTGTAGATGGTCACGTGAAACAAAACGATACCCAATCAGAAAGCGAGCTGATGAAA
Source organism: Misgurnus anguillicaudatus (assembly GCF_027580225.2). Lineage (NCBI taxonomy): Eukaryota > Metazoa > Chordata > Actinopteri > Cypriniformes > Cobitidae > Misgurnus > Misgurnus anguillicaudatus. The sequence continues at coordinate 39,741,372 of NC_073348.2, forward strand.
AATGAAACCACAACAACTGCAGTCATGACTAAGCAGGCACAGTGCAAAGTGAGATGGAGAACAGTCCATAGTATTAAGTCCATTACTTTATGCCCGTCGTGTTTGTTTACTGTGAAGTAATGTTTGACCACAAGAGACATCGTTAGATCATGAGACTCGCATTGTTTGTGAACCTATATGAAGGGAATTTGAAGATGTGTGGTGTGTTGACCACATAGCGGCAATCCACGCAAAACTGGTAAATCGTAAATTTTTTTTCCATCATATCTGTGGTCTCTCACATTTTGATAATCTTTTGGTGTGGCCCTAGCTTGACCTAACATCTAAGATAACAAAGCCACTGTAATGTTGTTTAACTAGATGTTCAGCTGTGGATGTGTAACAACGCTTAACAAACCTCTCCTGGTTTTTCCTGGGACGCTGTTGGCTTGTGTCTGGTAGCTTCCGTCTTCATTCTGCAGGCAAACCAGATGAGAATCGGCCTCGGTGCTGAAACAGGCACCAAAGCTGACCACGTGTTCATTGGAGGAGTTCACCACCTTCAGCATCTACAACAGCCAGAATAGACGTCAGTGACATCACAGAGACCAGGGACTGAATGCGTTGTGTGATTCACAATTCTGACCTCATTAAATCGGGATTTGGGGATGTCGATGAAGCTGTTGCCCGTCTCCATGTGCACCCTCAAGCTGTCCACCAATGGTAAACTGTACTGGTAATTCCTCAGGTCCTGTGTCAAAATCAGCCAAACACAAGAAAAAACAAAGTGTGACGGTCAAGAGACTTCCTAAAAACACACATATTCAAGAAGAAACACTACAGATTTCTGCCATTTCAAAATAGCGATCAAAGATTTCGGCCTGGGCCGTTTACACAATACTTTAACACCGTATAAAACACTGTCAGGAGGTTTAGAAAAAGTTAAATGTTGTGAACATGTACCGCGAGAAGGTTCATGATGGTGTGTCCGGTCTCTTTAAACACCGAGTCACGGAAACGCACGCTCACCAGCGGGCAGGGATACACTGCAGAAAACAAACAACAGATCACATGATCAGGGGGAGGAGCCTAACAAACATGTGACTCTCAAAGATACTACAGCCAATATTAGATCTTCAGTTTTAAAGACTAACTAAATGTCCTCTCCAGCACTGTTTTTAAACATGCATATAGGGGTTTTACCGTTGTATCGCGCCCCCAGTGTCAGCAGCAGTCGGAGAGGGAAAACTTTAGCCCAGGGCACCTCCAGCTTCTGTATCAAAATCCCACAGAGGAAAGAAGCCTCCGGGGGAAGATCCAGACCATCCAACGGCTGAAAGGTGTGCGAGAAAAACAGCACGCCGGCGTGATCTTTACTGCCCAGAAAACTGTCTGTGAACGTCACGTTACCGAGATGCTTGATGAATTTTCCTGTAGACAAAAGTGTATAAGCGCCACATAACACCGATTTAGATGCTAAATGTTTTATGATTACAAGAATATTGTTCCACAAAAATAAAACATGTTTTTGCTTGTATATCTGATCTAAGCGAAAATCTGTCTGTGAAATCCTGGTTAAAGTCTCTATCTAATGCAGGGTTTCTGCAGGTTTCACAAAGTCTAATTTAAGACTTTTTAAGACCATAATAATTGAAATTTAAGACGTATATCACGATAATGAAGTCTAATTTCATTGTCCAGTGTGCATGTGGTTTTTTTTAGAACCTTTTATCTTTCATGACAAAAACAAGATGTATTTTCTAGGGGTTTTACACTTTGCTGATATTAAACATAATACTTAAACATCATACGAAATTTTAAAAAATCCCCAATGATAAAATATATAAAGAAAAATAGCATTTTAATTAACTAAAATCACATTATTTTAAAATGTTTTAACCAATCTAGGGGTTTCACTAACAGTTATTTTGGTAGATGATGATGATCAAGTAATCTGATATTTTTTGGTAATAAAAATAAAGCTAAATGGGCAAAAGCATTTACGATGACAATAATGATGAGACAATAATAATTGGTTCAAATAATGTATCAAAAATAAACACATGGTTTTATATAACAACAATTTTAAAATATTAGGTGTGGTTACCAAGATAAAGTTTAGATTAACCCAGGACAAGGTCTTATTTATATTAGGACATTTAAGGAGTTTTTTTTAACATAACTTGTGCTTATGTTAAACATAAAATACATTGTGGTGTGCATCTTGAGACAAAACAATGGCAGTGAAATATTTTTTGGCAAAAATAGAAATTTAAAAAATGTATATAAAATTTTTGAGACATGTATAAAACAGTTACAATCTTCTTGGCGGTGTTGGTTGGATAACATTTTAAGATCTTTGGTATGCAGATTTAAGACATTTTAATGCTAATTAAGGCCTTTTTGCATATTACAGAATTTAAGATGTTTTAAGGATCCGCAGACACCCTGTAATGATTATGAGGAGCATGAAAGTTTGATCTCAATCATTCATTTCACATTAATTTCAATCTTTGACATGACCTTACTCCCTCAATACTAAAGATATCAAGATTATATTTTTACAGATGATTTTATGTAGAAATCAGTAAACCACAAAAAAATGGCTTCAGATGGGTTTTTACATGACAGGTCGTTATATAACAAATATAAGAAGGATTATGTACATCAAGAAGCAAAATGAGCTCAAAGGATTTAAAATGGTAAATTTTTTGTTAAACTTTGAAAGATTATAAGTGACTTCAGGAAGTCTTAAGGGCTGTTCACATTATAATATACAATAACCATATAAAAATATAGTTTTAAAAATCGTTTTACTTTAAAGAAAATAGCAAAGTTCACACCACAACTGTAATGATAAAGATACAAAGAACAATATCGTTGGGACGATATCGTTGGGATCACTTGCCAAGTGATCTTTTTTCCCCGACTGATGAACGATAAACCAATGAAAGCCAATAAAATCTACTTGAATCTAAAGTGCACTTTATTGAATTTGAAATGACGCTGTGGAGAAGCTGAGGTCCATTACATAAAAAACCTCATGCGTCCAGTGCTGTTGCAGTAAAATTGACTTCATAAATGTTTCTGATTTAATTTCAATGACTATATCAGAAGGTAAGATATTAGACAAACTAGATTCACTGTTCAGAGACCAGCGAAACACAGTGTGTTGAGGACATCTGCTGGTTATAGCCTCTGTAAATGCAACAAGTACAGCATATGTATACATTTAATGACATGTGAACAGATTAAATTAAAGGAAATATGCGATGGTATAATAAATGCCAAATCATTTGCATGAGTACTGCGCTTCGCGAGCTAATTAGAATAAAGTTAGCATTATCATTCGTTGGTGTGGATGCTAATATAGTTATCGTTAACGTTATAATGTGAACGGCCCTTAAAACAGTAGTTTTATAAAAGACTCTAAGTCTTGTGTGACACACTGTACATACCTTTCTGTGCATCCTGGTATATACTAACATACAGGTTGAATATGTCTCTAGGCAGACTGTTCTCCTCTGAGAGACACTCGATTATAAACAGCAGCTCCTTTTGACCGACTCCCTGAAGACCATTCGAACTGATACACCAGCATCTCCTCCCACAATCTACAACACAAACAGAGCCATGCATCACGTCTCAATACCATCACATATCTTGACTATTCAATATATGACCTTAAAACTTACACATTACAAGCTTGACATTCACGACTAAATTGGCGTTGAGCACAAAGGTCAGAGGTCTTGGACCTCCCTCCTCCAACAGCAAGAGTATTTGGCAAACTGCAGGTCGTTCCTCAACTAATAAATCTGAAAATGAAAAAATATATTTACTGTATAATCTCATAACAGGATATTTTTAACTGTTAACACAGTGTCTCGTAGTATTTTGTATTATCAAGTAGTTTCACATTAGATTTGCTGTTTTCAAACTTTTACTGTCCAGTAAGTTCAGAAACATGCCATCTATCCTCCTTAAGATGATAATATTTTTGTATCCTTTAAAAGTAATTACCTCCTTCATCCTCCTCTCCTGTAGTAATGAGTAGTGGAGGCAAACCATCCTCATCTTCGGGCACCAGACTGACCTCTTTCTGTACACAGCCGCCCAACCCGGAGAGCAGGGTGTAGTCCCATTGGTCCCTGATAAGCGGACGGCTCTCCACAGCTGATCTTTCCTCAGATCTTTCCTCTGAACTCTCGTCGCACCCGTCAGGAACTTTACCGTCAGGCTGAAACGCAGCAAATCAATGGATCACATTGAGTGTCGTAATCGGACATGTAGAAGACTGGTAAAGAGGATTTAGCTCTCTCACTCCAGGCGGTTCTGGAGTCACAGGGCTGGACTCCTGCGAGGTTCTCCTGGTCTGCACCGAGAGCTTCGTGGTGTCTGCTACCTCGCCGTTTGGCAGGATACCGTCAGCAAACCACACATGCTTCTGCTCGCGTGGAAAACCTGTGAGAAACACAAATGGAAACATCATCAGGACCATTTTAAGATTGGGGCACCAAATACATTTTTGGGACATCTTTAGGTGTGCTTAAGAAACAGGGAGAAATCAGTTTTGAAAGTACTGTGATTTGGAACGCTATGCATCATTTGCAAATTAGGATGCATTGGTTTAATTCACTTAGTTTGTCTGACTACTGTGCGTTCCAGCTGGCAGTGCTGGTGCGTACCGTCATTACCGGGGTGTTTGAGGACGGACACGGGAACCATGACGGTGGGGGGAGGCGAGTTGAGGGTGCCAGCGGCTCGGGCCTGCTGCATGGGCGGTATGGTGGAGCAGTATTCTGATGGGATGTTGGGATTGGGACTGGACCCAGTCGGGCTCATCATTCTCTCATGGGCTTGAGCTGAGACAGAGAGAGAGAGAGAGAGCGAGAGAGAGAGGTATTAAATGTATGAACTTTCTCTACCTCTAAAATTGCTTTACTTTCCGCTAATGATGTAAGACATCACAGCCATGTTACAAAGTAATATCACTCATATTACAGAAAATAAATACTCATTTTGCAAAATTCATTTCATGTTGCCTGCACGATATTGCCGAGGGGAATGCTATATGCGATAACTTGCTTAATGAAGTGGTGTGCAGTATGCGATATTGCTTTGGCGCAATGATTGAACTCTTATTTTGATAGCATTTAAAAGCTGAAAACGATATAACTAATTTACATGTATCACATTTGTTCTAGCAAAAGAAAACATTACTCTCTCTCTGTCTCGTCAGTCTCTCTGCTATCTGCATCGACTTAAAACTTTGACTACATACAACATTTGAAAGTTATTTCAAACAGTACGGGATGCATATTGCAATATTTTTTATGATTTCGATAAATCATGCATCCCTGTTGTCTTGATCAGATGTAATGATTAAAAGATTTTATTTTCTTATTAAAACACGAATTTGAGGAGAAGAAAGGCTATTTCTTTAACTTTAAAATATCCACTTTTTTAAAAATTAGAGATGCACTGATATGAATTTTTTTCCACAGATACCAACAGCCGATCATTTTAGACTCGTATCTGCCGATACCGATAGTTTGGTGGTTATATTAAATTGCATTAACTACATTTTGAAGATTAAATTTTTTAGGCCTAGTTTAGTTTTTGTTGTTGTTTAGTTGGAGGCTTTAAATAAGCCCTTTGGGTTTTTTGCCTCTCCCTGCACAATATATGGATTTTATTTTTGTTTTGTATTGTATGTATTTTTGTATTTGTGTGAATAAACCGAACCAAACCAAACCAATTACATTTTCTGAATTTATTCATTCATATAAATCTCAATGAATTTTTTTACATTTTCTATACACAGAGCTCAAATACATTACATTTTCCTGTTTTCTTTTGATTGACAAGATATATCGGCAATGACTATCGGATTTTTTAAAACTATCGGTTGACAGCCGATAGTAGCACTGTACAATTAATCGTTTTTTATTTTAAATTTAAATGTTTGATGCATACAATTACAAAAAATAAGATAATTGAGGTCAAACAAGTATTGGGCAATAAAATATAAATTGCATGTTGCTGGACCAATGTGTTTGGCACTTCAAAGGCATCACTGCTTTGATACGTTAGCCTATTGCAATACTTACCATATTTTTCGGTCTATAAACCGCATTTTTTTATAACTTGGCTGGTGCTGCGTCTTGTAGTCAGGTGCACTTTGTAAGTCAGTATGAATTAATTTTGACATTTATGAGGCAAGAGACAAGATTACTGTCTACAGCCGCGAGAGTCCGCCATATGCTGCTCCTGTATTTATGTAATTCAATGAATTCAGTGATGCGAAATTACAAGTCTGCGAACTTCACACTAGTTGGCTTGTTTGGTAAATTTTGCCTATTCAACCTTCCAGGTAAGTTCTGTATGCTATGGATTATCGTTTAAATAACTGATATTACTACTTTGACATACAGACATCTATTCAGCTTGCTGTTCTGTCTGCTATTGTTTAGTTGAATGACTTGCCTTTCCAGATTAAATGTCTGTTTTACGGCTTGGAAATCGGCTTTGAAATAATTTTCTAAATAAACGCGACGTATAGTCCACTGTGACTTATATATATATATTTTCGTCTTAATGACACATTTTTGAATGATGCGGCTTATACTCCGGTGCGGCTTATAGTCCGGAAAGTACGGTACATAAAAAGGTTAAATAAATGCATGTTTCAAATCCACAGAATAATCGTGCTAAATAACCGTGATTATGTTTTTGCCCATAACCGAGCATCTCTAGTCGATAACGTGAAAAATAGCTTTTATTATCCGATACCGATTATTGGCCGATATATCGGTGCATCTCTACTTTACATATCACGGTTTTGTACTTGTTACTGCTAGTCTGACATCATGAATGCATTACATATGAGCAAAATTTGCACTTACAATTAAAATAATAATCAGATAGATTAAAATCAATGTTACAATCATTGTTTCACATCGGACGTGTAAACCTTAAGTTATTCATCAAGCTATTGACCTGTAACCAGGAACCAGGGTATGATCAAAGTCAAAAATACAAACACCATTAAACCCTCACATTTAAAAAAAAACAAATCAGTGTTAAAATACTGAAGGGCATTCAGTGATACGTCAGTATAAATCTCCTCTAACTGACTCTGGCTTGCTGTGCATTATGTTAATGAAGGCTCATAGATGCTCATCGACCTGATTACACTGCCAAATCCTGTGACACCCACAAACATGTCAGCTATATGCACCGAACCCTGAATATGCTGGCTCACTGTGAAAACGGCTACGACAACAAAACCCCCAGGATAGATGGAAACCCTCGAGCCGAGTACAGGCAAAACGTCCTTCACTTTAAGATAAATAACACTGGCACGACTAAAGAAGACAATACAGAAAAGTTAAAAGCATCCATTAAAACTTACATAAACCTACGCAATTCATGACCACATTATAGGTCCCATCTGAAGTAGCTCAGCGATAAGCTCAGTCACTGGCTTACCTCATCCCAATTTAACTCTCCAACCCAAATTGTTTTTCAGATTAATCACAGGTTGCATGTTAGTCTCCCAGGAGCGTGTTAGTGCGTGCCGAGCGGAGGAGAAAGTGTTCCCTCCATGCGATGAGCGGCACATTCGGCATCTCTTATTCCGGACGGGGAGCGTCCCACTTCCTCAGACACACGCTGAGCTCCTGTCTGTCCTGTCTGTCCTGTTCCAATGTTGTGCGTGGAGGCGAGTGAGCGGCAAACGCAAGCTCGGCCTGTCAAACGCGTTGAGAGATGAACGAGGTCGTGTTTAATGGCTGCCCTGGGCTGAAGGAGGTGACGACAGCTACTGTCCTCTGATGCCTGAAGATGAAGAATGTGTGTCTCTCACTATTCCTTTAAAGCGAGGTGTGAGTGTCACATATACTGCACCAGGTGGGTCCTTATGCCCATCACACACAAAAACACACAAACACACATTCAAGGACATGCACCAGTGCCCTGGCTCCACCCAGCCCTGCACCAAACCCTGCGAGAGCTGGCTGGTGACTCGCAGATCTGACGCTGTGTGATGAATGTCCTTTTTAATGTGCAAATGGACGGCACGCTCGGCCACACAGCACGTGCCAAACGCTTTTATAGACCGTCCGGGACAAAACACATAAAGCCTTGATCTCCTCCATTAAATCAGCCCTTGAACAATAAAAGCACGTCAGACGTTTCATCTAGAAAAGTTGGTGATAAACCAACTTCTGATATCAGAGGACACCTCGACCACTTCACTTAAAAAGCACACAAGTGCGGCTTATTGTACAATAACAGTACATCGCATCTTTCAATTCCTTTAAAAGTGATCGTATAAATCCTATGAAGATAGGAAATAAAACTTCATGGATCTCAAGTGTAAAAAGATTGTGGGTTCGATCGCACGGTATACAGTTACTGATACAAAGTATACCCAATGCATAATCATTTAGAATGTATGAATTCAGTTAGGTGAAATATTGCATAAGAGGTTGTGATCATTGTTGTAATTTTGCAAATTTTTTAAAGACCTCAGGCATCACATATAATCTTTTATGTATTTACCCAACTAGAACAGCTATTCACTAAAGATATTAATGCTTAAGTGCACTATTCCTGAGCCAACAGCCCAATAATGACGTCCTAATCTTGTGTAAAACTCGTGTGATAGATCTTATTTAGTCCAAAACGAGGCTGTGAGGGATGGATGTCCAGAGCGTGTGCTTTAAACCTATTGTTTTGTATCAGGATGTTGTTCATTCAGCCATCAAAACAAAAAATACATAATTTAACAAATTTCCACAGGACCTCAGAAAATGCGGATTGTTAAAATTAGAACAGACATATGACCTAATTTGAGATGAGAATAACGCATTGTGTACATAATATCTGCTTTGTTATTAGCCTGTTGGCTAATCGCTAATTTCTCATGTTGTAAACATGTTTACTTTTCTTTAAAACACCAATATAGTGCAACAATACACAATTTTATGACAACAACTACGTTTACATCTCAGTTTGTATAGATCATAAGAGTTTGTCCCATGTATTTTTCTCTGTTAAGTTTTTTCAAGACATTGACTTAAAGGTGCAGTGTGTACATTTTAGTGGCATCTAGTGGTGAGGTTGCGAATTGCAACCAATGGCTCAGTGCACTGCTCACCCATCGCTTTTGAAACGCATAGAGAAGCTACGATAGCCACCACCAGAAAAATGTCATTATCAGAGACAACTTTGTCCGTTAAGGGCTTCTGTAGAAACATGGCTGCACAAAATGGCGACTTCAACGTAATTTTAAGGTAATAAAAACATAATGGTTCATTAAAAAAGGTCTTTATACACCCCTAAAAATATAGTTTTGTATATTATTTTGCATTTCTGTCAAGAGATCCTTTTAAAAATTACACACTGCACTTTTAACAACGTAATTGACTTGATAACAAGCTATTTACGTGATAGTTCTTTGTGCAAGTATTGTTTGAGGTAAAACCCCAAAGTTGTGTACAAATGTCATTTCATTAGAAATGAATGCTGCTTCTGTTGATTCCGGTCAATGTGCTTAAAAAACTTAACGGAGAAAAGGTTTTAACTTTTTCCCTACCACTGACGAGTTAACTCGTCAATTAAGAGAAAACACTTCCCTGCCAATGACAAGTATTTCCGGCTTTTCCACAACTTATACAACCCGGAAGTAACGCCTCATATGAGAGAGTAAGAACTTTGTGTATGTTTTTAAGGATCGCTCTGAATGGGATCTCTATCAGAAGTCTTTCACAATAATGCAATTATCTCAGCTTTTTGCTCAAAATTTGGTGTTTTTTAAGAAACCTACCCATATTTGAGAGGTGATAAAAAGAGAATTGATGAAGGTAGGATGAAACGTTTTTTTTTTTTTAAAGCAGAGGGTCTGTTCTTTTTTTTATTTGATATATTGCATGTTTATATATTTTAGGAAGAACATTTTCAGGAAGGCATTAAACTTTTGTGAAAATCATGAAAAATGCTTGCGCTGGCTGGCAACTTTTTAAAAAATTGCCGAAAGAGTTAGCGTATTCATGCATTGGGTTTTTTGTAATCTGTATGAAATTGAGATTACTTACTTAAAGGACTATATTAGTGTGTTAAAGAAATGCAAGCATTAGCACAACATTATAAATTAGTGAGTAGCCAACAGGCTAAAAACAAAACAGATTTTATGTACACAATGTGCTGTTCTTATCTCAAAATTAGGTCCCTTCTCATTTTAACAATACATAATTTTTTGAGGTTCTTCGTCCTGTGGAAATTTTTTAAAATGAGGTATTTCCTGTTTCGATGGTTGAATGACCAGCATCCTGGTACAAAACAGTAGGTTTAAAGCGCATGCTCTGGACGACCATCGCTTTGGAACCAACATGGCGGCAGACTGAATAAATCGAATTGGTTGGGCTGTGTCAGGATGCTAAACCAAACAGGGCAATGTTTTAAAAGCACTTTTAGAGAGGATCAACTTACAATTTAAACAGATTACTGCATGTTAAACAGATTAAATATTTCCACATCCAAAACACGGCACATTCCACCTTTAAGTATGTATAACAGGACAGCACTTGCACTACATTGGTGGTTTATATCTGCATATCTTTCTATGATATGTTATGTTTTGATCTTGCGATTGTTAAATAATTTCTAACTAAATGTAGTAATTAATGCTTTTGAAATAATCCCAACTTCTTATTTCTAGTCAGACACACAGAATGCCACAGAGAATCAGGATACGGCAAACATAGATACGGTAAATGACAGTAATTTCCCACTCACCTTTCTGTATGGTAACATGACAGATGACGCAGACCCTGGCCTCCTTCTCCAGATACTTCAGTCTGCATTTACGGTTGCAGCAGCCTGCGCAGTACACCTGCAAAGCAGACGGCATTATTCACTCAAAAATGACTAAAACCCAGAGAATGTCTCCAGTGTCCTTTTACCCATTTTCTTTACAGGCCAAATGTCTCCAGAATAACATTTCATTGCAGCTTTTCGAGCAAGAGGGAAACTGTATAGGCACTATAAATACACCCTGCTGACCTAGCAAATCCATTTCTATATTTAGCACCTCCGGGGAAGAAAAAAGCATTCAATGACGTCATGATAACAACAAAAGACTTCACACTGATACATACAATTTATGCTTATGCTGTCTCAGGGTAACAGCTACGGTTTTAAGGCTTTCCTGAAGATATAAATAAAAACAAAACAGCAGGACTGTGTCACAGACCTTTGCTTTAAAATGAAGCGACCTGACTGCATGGTAATTCATTGATTCACATTGCGGTTATTTTCCATTCACCTTCAAAAATCAGCACAGGGCAAGCTACTATAAAGTCACTTTCACAACTGAAGCAACATGAGATGCTAATTTACTAATAAACTTAAATCTAATTGGATGTGCACAACATTTGACCTCATTTTTAAATGCTTATGAAAGTAACTGTAGCTAAACATTTCTGTATTTATGCCCTAGGCTTCAATGGTTGCGTGGCTGAATTATAATTATTATAATGGTGTATTCTGTTTGTTATTGATAATAAATACAATTAACAGTCTCTTATTAAAATGACAATATTCACACACCGATTTTATCATTAAAAAGTTATTTAACCGTAACCTCAATTATATTCCGCATCATGACATCACGCAATAAATAGGGCTGCTTGATTGTGGGCAAAATCATAATCATGATTATTTTGGGAAATATCATAATCACGATTATTTAACACGATTACTCAGTGACTTAAGGGGGTCGCACACCGGACGCGCAGCATCGAGCCGCGTCTAGGACAACTCGGAGGTATTGTACACCGGAAGTGTACATTAAATAGCGCAAGCTTAGTTAGATAGCGTCTACTTCAAAATACAAAATATACGTAAGCAGAAAATGTTAATCGTTAATGATTTAGGACAAATATGATGTTATTTAATGTTAAACTATGTGAGTGGCGCGACAGGGATTTGAGCAACTTCCTGAGTCGTAGCTAGCTGGGCGCCGCGAACAGGCGCCACCTGTTGGCGCCGGTGTGCGTATACTCATAGAAAACAATGTGTTCTATTTTTTTTAACGGATCGGCGCTGTGTGGCGCTGAGCTGCGCGTCCGGTGTGTGACCCCCTTAAGGCTACACATGTCAAAGCAGTGGTGCTTTCGAAGTGCCTTACAAACACATCGGTCCAGCAGAACGCAATTTGTATCTTAATCGCACAATAATTGTTTTACCTCGATTATCTTGTTTTTGTAATTGTTTGAATCAAAATTTGAAAATCAGAAGCGATTTATTGCAAAGCCACGTGCAACAACATCAGACACATTATTCCATAAAAAAAAGGTACGACAAAAATATTGGAAACGTTTGAACGCTCACCTTCCCACATGCCCGGCAATGATGTCTCCTCTTGGTAAAGGTGAACTTTTGCATACAATTCATGCAGTTAGGAGCTTCAGAATCAGGCACCCAAGGCGGCTGCTTCGAACCAAGACCTTCATCTGTTTTCCTCGGTTGATCCAGAGATGCTTCCCCATCTTCCAGTGGTTCTCCTGGGTAAGGCGGAGGCTCCGAGAGCTCATCGTGACCATAACTGTCATCGTATTGCTGATAAGAGGGCTCTTCACAGTTACTTGCAACCTGGCCGTGAGATTGTGAAACCTGCGGGTCGGTCACGTCTGCTTCGGGTTGGATGGTTTTGTGTCTTGCTGATGGGGGCCGTGCGGTTTGGTTGGACAATTGCTTTGGTCTTGCTCCTCCATAATTCAACTCTGGGCTTGGACAACAAACCGACTGAATCTCAACAGGGCTGGTTATGTTATCGTGATTAACCGCCGGTGTGGAGTCTCTTATTGGGCTACTGTCCTGAGAAGAAGAAGAAATATTTGAACCTTCACTCTCTTCCAAATATTGAAGCGATCCATCGCTCTCAGGCGACGCGAAGGAATCTACTTTGTAGCTTTGCAATTCCCCGTCTAAAAAGGCGTCACCTTCCACATTTCCGTTAAATTCTGAAAAACCATCATCTACGAGATTTTCCGCGTCAGGGTTGATTTTCACGCACTGACCCATCAAAAACGCATCAAGCTCCTCATCCGTAACCATCATTGTGGCCTGGTCGCTTTCAGGAAGATAATCATTAGCAATATCATAAGAATAATTTGGGCTCTCTCCATAAGGAGAAGAATCTCTACGTTTAAGTCTATCTGTTGGCGATATCGTGCGCTTAAAATTTCTCTCAGGGTAATGACCCGAGACAGCAGATGCTCCTTCTGGGTTAGACATGATCTGGACTAGCTCAGGTTCATCTTCAGGTGAAGAATCAGGTCTGAAGGAGGAGAGCAGATTGACCGGCTTTTCTAACGGTAGATTTAACTCTTCATCCTCCTGAACGGCTGGTTCAGCTTCATCTTTGGTTGCAAGCACCGTTGTCTCCTGAGGGTCTAACGATGCCACGAGAGATCCACACATCGAAACAGCCATGGGCAAGCAGGACAAACTAGGTTCCTGCTCAGAAGAGGGACTTATTGGTGCATGCTCTGAATTTTCGACACTGCTGTCTTCAGAAGGTCGACTATCAGGCTGGAATGAGACAGTCCGCTCATCATTGGCTGCTAAAATTTGCTCCTCTGAAGCAGAAGAACCTGAATTACTGAACACTTCCTCATACTTGGAATTGCATGGAGGGCAAATCTGATCATTAGAGTTTGACTCTTCAGGACAGTCTGACTGTTTGCTATCTAAAGGCATTATGGGACATGAATCGCGAAGATCAGAAATCTTGTCTGGAGCCGCAGGCAATATGACATCCAGTAAGCTGAGGGAGTTACAAGCTGTTTCAGAGTCACGTTTCTGTAATTCACCATGGTTGGGGTTTGAAATGTCTTCTGGACAAGAAACAACTGGACTGCTGAAGTCCACTAGCAGCACCTCATTAATGTGTGTCTCGGTAACTTCCTGTTCTTTGAAATCTTCACCATGACCATCGGTCTGCTCGAGGTTAGCAGACCCTGTATCATTAACCAGGTCACACACAGGCTTTAATAATCTATCCGGACAAGGAGGTGCTGAACTTTTGATGCCTCTGCTGTCAACAGAGGACAGGAGGTCTACACCTGTGAGAGGTCTCTCGTTTGAATATGAATCTTTTTGGTTTAAAGAAATACTCTGTGATGTTATTCCATAGTGCAGACTACTGACATCAGGGACAGTTTGAGAGACAGTGTGTTGCTCTGGTATTAAGCAATGAAGGCCGGTGGAGACCGAGGAGTCCGAGCAGGAAGGGCTTGCAAATGTGCCGGATTTGTTTTCAAGCTCATCTGAAATAAAAAAAGACAACATTACGCTCATATAGCACTTTAAGCTACAATACAGCATTAATACCTAAAATTAGTAAATAACATTTCAGATAGATACATAAAAGACATTTACACTAGTCAACAAACTTTGTTATATAAATTATTTATAATTTTATTATATTACATTTTTAAATGCAAAAGAGCTGATAAAATGCAAACACTGATCCCATAATGGTGTTTTTTGTCAGTTATTTTCTCTCTCTTTCTCAGCACTAAATAGCAGTGCCATGGTTGGATAGTGCAGATTAAGGGGCGTATATCCCCTTCTGACATCACAAGGGGAGCCACATTTCAATTACCTATTTTTTTCACATGCTGGGTTGATCTTTTTCATATTTTCTAGGTTGACAGAAGCACTTGGGACCCAATTATAGCACTTAAACATGGAAAAAGTCACATTTTCATGATCCTTTAAAAGGTCAAATGTATTACTGCCTTGATTTCTGTTTACTCCAAAAGAGCAAAACATTACTAACCTGCATTGAGTTCAAAGTCATCCAAAAGCTTGTCCAGGTCACAGACAGCAGCTTTAAAATAGCTGTCCATCCTAGGAAGATTATGATCCACCTCACTTACCCCTGCAACAAAAAAAATTTGATCAAAACAAGAATAATTTACATAAAATCATTATCCTACACAGGGCACTGCACAGACAATAACGAAGAAATAGGCACCAGTTCTCAAACAACCTAATATACTAAAATAAAAACAAAGCATATGATGTTCAATGTTATTGATCATTTATTTTCAACATCAGAAATTACAGTAACATTTCTCTCTTTCTGAATAGTTTTGATATGGCAATGATACAAAACAAATAATACTCATTACAGTAATGTAAATTATAAATACTAAAACAGTAAATAGAAAAATACACATTTCATCTTTCACTAGGCAAGTAAGTTAACTATTGTATATTATTAGCCTATCTAGGATTAATCTGTAATATATAGTTTCGAAAATGAATATTGTCGAAAGAGCTGTGTTTATTAAATAACGTCCATTAAATTGATAATATATTTATTACTAATATTTAACTACACTTAAGTCGATGATGATAATAACCCATATTCGTGTCCCTATCTTGCCTACTCACTGCACTTTGCTCAAATACTAAGAAATCACGTCTTGTCAAACATTTCAGCTAAAAGTAATAATACTTACTTAACCTCATATTTACACTAGTAAAATACTCAGTAATGTATTCTTTTCATAAAGTTGTCTTTAGCTGTTCAGCTTTCATCTGCAATCTGCTAGCTAGCTTAGCCTGCTAGCCGTTAACATCTGATCACACAAACACAAATAAAGCTCAAATCAGCAGGATGTTCATTTGAATAATTCATTCGCTACCTTAATATGTGTCATAGTTCAGTCGGTGTCTTCCGTTGAAGGGATTTAATACTGTACTCTTTCACTGTTAGCCGCACGCTAATGTTTTCTTCTACCTCAGTAAATTCCACAGTTGTCTGCGCGAGACCATTTCAACCCGGCGCGAGACGCACCGATCTCTTAAAGGAGCCGCAGGATTATTTTAACTTTATTATAATGATGATACAACATTATTAGACCACAGGACACAATCTTGATTTGGACATTTACATTAAAGCTGAAACAGTACGATGTGTAGGCCTATAATAATGTGCAGCAAAATGTGTGGCAAAATAACTAAAAAATAATACTTTTTCAAAAAACATAATATGAGTTATAAAATAGAATAAATGTATTTGAAAATTTACATTTACGTGAAGTTTAAAAAAAGTTAATTTGTGCATTAAGTTATACATTTTGTCAGTATTTTTTTTTCAGTGGTATGTGGAATTGAATCATAACCTTTTGTGCGGATAACGAAATAGACCATAATGTCAGATGTATAAGATACAAGCATTAAATTCATTAATGACCATTTTACTTACAGGAAAGTTATTTAAATTCATAGCTAATCATAGAAAGCAGGGTGGCCTTAAAGGGATAGTTCACCCAAAAAGACAATTCTGTCATCATTTATGAGGATTGTTTGAAACCAAAACGATCATAAGCCCCATTCACTTCCATTGTAGATTACAAGAATACTATGGAAGTGAATGAGGCTCGTGATCGGTTTGGTTACAAACATAAGACATTCCTCAAAATATATTCCTTTGTGTTCATCAGAACAAAGAAATGTATACAGGTTTGAAACAACATGAGTGTGTGAAAATGATGACAAAATTTTGATTTTTGGGTGAACTATCCCTTTAAAATAAATGTTTGTGTACATCTTGTTTCTGTCCAAATGGTGTGATGCAGAGAGGAAGAGAAAGAGACAAACAATGACTCTCAGATGACATGCAAATACACCAGAAATCCAGATAATTGAGGAACTAAAGAAGAATACAGAGAATTTATTAATGGCAGCACATATATATATAAAAAAGGGGGATGTACTGTGAAAATAACTCTTGTTTATTTAAAGTTTTTTTTTTAGCAAAATATGCTCATTATATCCATGCTAATGATATATAAATACATCAACCAAGTCAAACTAATTCAATACATCAACATATTGTTAAAGTATTACAAATAATGCACCATTCACATTATTGTACACAATGTGTACTTATTTTAGTTATTGTAAACAAAGTGTGAAAAACAAGGTCATGAGTTTTCAGGCGTATTACGTCATACCTGTCAATGACACAGATTATGTAAATACCCTGAAAGTATCTGTGCTGACATTAGTCACCAGTTTCAGCCAGTGAAATCATAGCCTGCAAAAGAAGTTTCAAGTGTAGAAACAAAAAAGCACAAGTGTGTTTGGCCGTTTCCCAATCCGATACGCTGTCGCCTGCGGAGGTCGCATATGGAGGCTGCATACGTCATCGAGTTTGGTTTATTTAAGTTAAATGAGCATAAAAGTCGCAAGTCATAAGCATATTACAACAATTTATGATAAACTAAGAATAAAAGTCAACTTTATAATTGTTAATATTCTGAAATATGACGTATGCAGCCTAAAAATGCGACCTGCGGAGGCTGCAGCCTTCAGATTGAGAAACGGCCTTTATCTCCCTCTTCAGGTAAAGTCTAAAGTCTCTGCTGACGTCACACACAGGGATCGGCTGCGTCACGTGGTACAACTTTCCGATCCTGAGTGTGTGTTCCGAAAAAAATGTGGAGAAACAAAAACGTTTTGAAAGTGGAAAGGTAAGTCCAAACCATCCTTAAAGTTCATCATAAGTCTTTATGTTCTTCTACTGACGCCTCTGAACTAGGATACATTTGTAAGGATCTGTTATTTGATGTTTTATTGTATCCACATCTGTTTGTCAGTGTTGTTGTTGTACGGTCGTTTATTTCCACCTTATCAAACATTTTCTTGTGTTTTATGACTTCATATGCCATACGTAAATGTCTGCTACGCTGCACGAGGCGCGTTTACTTCTCATGTGTTACATTTTAAATGTTGCGATCTGTTTGAATGATTTAGTTTTGATGCTTGGTCACATTTAAACAGGAAATGTAATATGATATGAAAAATGCACAAAGTAATGCATACGGTAAACTGCAGTAAAATACGGTAAAATGCAGTAAAAGAGTTTTTGAACGTTAAAATAGTATATATTATATTATATACAATAGCATAGCCTACTACAGTTAAGTCATTATAGTTAATAAGACTAGTATACATAAAAATGTGTAGTAATACTAGAGACCAAAACCAGGTATCAGGTAAAAAATGACACACAAAAATATCATAGTACATGACCAAGATACAGTACCACATTAAATATCCATGTTTCTGTGACATTACAATGTCATAAATCATAACACTGCCATGGTAGTTTTTGTAACAGGGTGTAGGGGAGCGCAAAGTGCACAAAGTAACGCTTTTTGGCTTTGGCTTCATCATTCAAAAAATATTTAAGTTAGATGAATCATTTTTTTACACAATCTACACACTCATCTCTGCTACAAATGTCACTTAAAGTTTGTTTGTGTGACGTACCGTTATCATACAATTACACAGAAAGTGACAGGAGAGCAAATGTTACCCCATAGGTGGGGTTCATTGTATCAAACAGAGGATTTGTTGTAACACCTGCTAGAAAATGCAGTTATCGTTTTGATAAATAGTTTTTACATTGTTTTCATTTCATTATCATTGTATACCTGATGCTTCATTGTAACACTGTGTGAAATTTTTTCAATCTCAGCTATCAGTTACTAGGAGTTGCTGACATGTTTTAAAGTGGTGTTATGTTTTAGGTAACAAGACAGTGATTATTACACAATAATATAAGGTTGGATTTGGTGACTTACACACCCAACTCAGAAATAATAAACATCAGATAAAGAAATTTACTTGCATGCTTCCAAAACATTCTTTGTTCAATATCTTAACCAAAACACAAAAGATCTTCTGACAAAAAGCACAAATTACTTTGCCCTGTAGAAATATGTAAAGTAGCCTTGTTACAATTAAAGGATTAGTCCATTGTCTTTAAAAAAAATCCAGATAATTTACTCACCACCATGTCATCCAAAATGTTGATGTCTTTCTTTGTTCAGTCGAGAAGAAATTATGTTTTTTTAGGAAAACATTCCAGTATTTTCTCATTTTAATGGACTTTAATGGAGCCCAACACTTAACAGATTTAATGCAGTTTAAACTTGCAGTTTCAACTGAGTTTCAAGGACTCTAAACGATCCCAAACGAGGCATAAGGGTCTTATCTAGCGAAACAATTGTCATTTTTTGACAAGAAAAATAAAAAATATGCACTTTTAAACCACAACTTCTCGACCTCACGCAATACGTCGTCACGTCAAGAGGTCACGGATGGCGAATGCAAAACTACGCCCCAGTGTTTACAAGGGTGGAGAAAGAGGACCGTCCCGATGTTGTTGTATGTTGAATGATACTAATTAATGTCTTTGTGTCAGTTTATTGTTTAAAATGGTCCGCAAATGTGCGTTTCATATATGTAACACGTGACCTTTCCACGGCATTACGCAATTACGTGAGGTTACGCTGGCACGTCACAGGACTGGAGATAGACGCAAAATTGTGGTTTAAAAGTGCATATTTTTTTATTTTTCGTGTCAAAAATGACAATCGTTTCGCTGGATGGGACCCTTGTGCCTCGTTTGGGATTGTTTGGAGTCCTTTGAAACTGCAAGTTTAAACTGCATTAAATCTGTTACGTGTTGGGGTCCATTGATGTCCATTTAAAATTAGAAAAATCCTGAAATGTTTTCCTCAAAAAACATAATTTCTTCTCTACTGAACAAAGAAAGACATCAACATTTTGGTTGACATGGTGGTAAGTAAATTATCTGGATTTCTTTAAGAAAATTGACTAATCCTTTAACCCCGCGTTAGTTTGTGCCCCGCTCACCACTACATGTCTTGTCATACATAACCTGTGAATTGCTTTTATTAAATTGCATTATTTTTGTTTGTTGTTTTTCAGGCAGCTTAATTTATCTACTGTATAACAAATGAAGTTTACTTCACTGAACTCAAGACCAATGTAAGTCTTGCTCAGTGCCTGCGTGTGAAAGGTATTCAATAAACACATTTGTTTGTTTCTCTTGTTGTTTGATATTTGTTGTTTTATTCTCTTGTTCTGTTAGGTAAACTATGCATAAGGAAGAACATTGAAGATTGTTTTTCTTGTTTTATGCCGTTGAGTTGTTAATATCAGTCGTTTGATTACCCAATCAGACATCTAGCACAGGCATGTTTGTTTCTGTCCTCCGTGGTTCTCTTGGTTCCATTTGTGTCAAATGTTTGGGTTGCGGTCGTCTCCCCTGTGGGTTTAGAGTTCACACCATTAATACTGCATTTACCGCTGGGTTTAGGTCATAGGGTTGGACCAACTGATCTGAGAAGCACCAGTGTCATAAAGATCCTTATAGATCAATTAATATGAACATTTATTACACGGCCCTGTGGAATACTTAATTGTGATTGGTCAGCTGTGACAGCTATCCCTAACTGTGCTAGTTTCATGTGTCTTATGGCATTTCACCATCTCCTTTCACTCACGTTAAATAATTTAAACTCAAATCAATATTTCATGTCCATGTATTTATTCAGTGGCTAGCCGTGTAATAAGTAGGTAATTTATGGTTAAACACTCAGTAAAACCTGACCACTGCACATTATTTGGGTTTTTGAGACACTGTTGCTTCTTAAGATGCTGAATGTTGTAGCTCATCACAAGTAGTGATTATTTGTGATAAAGGTCTTATATTTTCTGTGGAGAAGGGTATGTCTTGCTTTATCTCTTTTTGGCATCTTTTCTCTTCTGTAGAAGGTCATTTCCTATGTCATAACTTGAAAGTTATCAGTTATAAAGTATATATTATTTAGAAATTATATTATAGTTGGTGTCATATTATATAGTATATTTCCTAGCTCACAATGGATGCCTGGATTAATGCTTTGGATCGGTGGTTCTCAACTAGTTTTATTTCTGGACAGATCTTACAATAAACATCAAGTAGTGAACCAACACTATACTTGAAAAGTAAACAAAAACTTGCATAATATTGTCAGCATTTCCTCATTGCAAGTGAACACTTATTAAAGAGATAGTTCAGCCAAAAATGAAAACGTTATTTAAGAGTAAATAATGACAGAATTTTATTTTTTGGGTTAACTATCACTTTAAAGAGGCCATGGCATGAAAATCTGACTATTTCCA
Organism: Misgurnus anguillicaudatus; assembly: GCF_027580225.2. NCBI lineage: Eukaryota > Metazoa > Chordata > Actinopteri > Cypriniformes > Cobitidae > Misgurnus > Misgurnus anguillicaudatus. The sequence continues at coordinate 39,762,420 of NC_073348.2, forward strand.
TGTTTAAGTGCTATGATTGGGTCCCCAGTGCTTCTATCAACCTAGAAAATGTGATAAAGATCAACCCAGTAACTTAGTTTTGGTAAACCATTCTCTACAAGCACATGAGAAAATAGGTCGTTGAAATTTGTCTCTCCTTATGATGTCATAAGGAGCTCTTAATCTGCACTATCCAATCACAGCACTGCCATTTAGTGCGGAGAAAAAGAAAATAATTCACAGCAAAATTGAGTTTCAATTGCAACAAACCGCTCATTAAAATGGCACATTTTTGCATACACCTAAAGTGGCAATTTTAACATGTTATAAAAATTATCTGTGGGATATTTTGAGCTAAAACTTCATATATGTGCTCTGGGGACACCAAAGATTTATTTGACATCTTAAAGTCTTGTGCCATGGCCCCTTTAACTCTTTCCCACCAGCGTTTTAGAAAAAGTTGCCAGCCAGCACCAACATTTTTATGATTTTCACAAAAGTTTAATGCCTTACAGAAATGTTCTTCTTTAAATATATAAACATACAATATATCAAATGAAAGAACACACCATCTGCTCTAAAAAACAAACAAAACAGTTTTATCCTATCTTCATTTTTTCATTTTTTATTACATCGCAAATATTCTGTAGGTTTCTACAAAAATACAAAATTTTGAGCAAAAAGCTAAGATAATTCCATTTTTGTTAGAGATCAGATGCAGAATAATGATAAAAACATACACAGACTTTTTAGGGGTTGTGCACACCAAAACTTTTAAACGCGTCTGAAAACGCCTGGACAACACCGAATGTCAGCTGTTTTTCAGCTGAGTGCCAGCTTTCTTCAGCTAAGCGCTTTGGTAGCTCTGATACGTCAGCTGTGAGCCGGTTGGTTGCTGTGATACTTGTCCCGCCCCACCTCCACTGTGATTGGACGGCCGCGTGAGAACTGACATTGACGAGCGGAGCTTTTCTTCCAAAGTTGAACATTTTTCAACTCTCTGTGCTCAGCAATTGAAAACATGCGCCGGCCGTGGCCGTAAAAGTTTTGGTGTGTCCAGCCCCTTACTGTTTTTGGATCAGTGGATACTTCAGTGTGTTATAAGGTGGGTCAGTGCGCCACCCAGTGGATAATGGCGGAAAGATGGATTGTCGTAAAAACTTGTAATTGACGAGATAACTCATCATTGGCAGGGCAAGAGTTAAATATAGTGATCATTTTGATATCGTAACCCTATTAGATCGACGTGATCAGACTAGTTGAGAACTACAGGTCTCCAAGAGCTTAAACCAATTTGTGAATCTTTCTTGCTTCTATTCTTATACCTCTATACGTAATGTTTCCCTAGGGATAATTGCATCTTCCGCAGAGGACTTGGCTGGACGTCGTGTCCAGAAAATGCCTCACAACGGAGATGTGCCCAACGGCTCGCTCCCGAGTCTTCATAGCTTGGATTATCAGAGAACACCTGAATTGTCTCTTCGCTCTGAACATTTCCCACCACCTCCCCTACCGCACCAACCACCTGTGGGGCCCGAGTTTGACCCCAGCGGAAGTGAAGACAACGACGATTCGGCCATCGACATCAAACCTGTCCATCGTTTCATCCCAGACTCATGGAAGAACATCTTCAGGTCCAGCAGTGGAAGCAGCAAGTTAAAATCCATGTTTGGGTCAAGCAACAAGAACTCCACCACTGAGGGCGTTCCCTGCACTCCCCCGCCGATTCCCGGCTCGTACCGCGACCCGTACGGAGGTTCCGGGGGCAGTTATAACTCCCGTAAAGAGCATGAAGCCATTCTGTTGGGCGAACCGTTGGAATCGGTGGACGGCCGTACCGTACACACAACTTTGACTTACGCTGAACAAGTCGAGGAGTACAACCAGCGCTACGCTTATATGAAGTCTTGGGCAGGACTTTTGCGCATTCTAGGTTGTGTGGAGCTGCTTCTGGGGGCGGCGATTTTCGCCTGCGTTTGCGCTTCCATTCACAAAGACAATGAGTGGTATAACACGTTCGGATACTCACAACCTGGCGGAGCGTACGGCGGAGGTTCTTCTTACGGAAGTTACGGGGGAGGTTACGGAGGAGGGTACGGTAATGCCTACTACACTGGACCCAAGACACCATTCATTCTTGTGATTACAGGCCTGGCGTGGATAGTGACTGTTATCTTGCTAGTCCTTGGCATGACCATGTACTACCGAATGATCCTGTTAGATTCAACCTGGTGGCCTTTAACCGAATTCTTCATAAACCTGGCCCTTGCGGTCCTGCTCTTGGCTGCCGGTTGTGTGTATGTAAATGACACCTTACGAGGCGGCCTTTGCTACTATCCGTATTTCAATAACGGCATAAACGGTGTGTTCTGCCGCACCGAAGCCGCACAGACGGCTGCCATCATCTTCCTCTTTTTTACCATGATTGTGTACTTGGTTGGAGCCATAGTGTGTCTGAAACTGTGGCGACACGAGGCAGCTCGGAGACTTAAAGAACGCCACGGGCATGAGGTGAGATTGATGAATTTTTCATTGCCCGTGTCTAGATTTGTTCTAAATAAATAAACTGTAGTTATAACATCTACCGAATCTTCTCCACGTGTTTTGCAGATGCTGCCAAGAGATTCTCCTGCAGCAGTGCCCTTGGCAAGTGTTTCATTTTGTCCCATAATGCATTGCTGCTCTTTAATTTCTCAATTAAATCAAATCCCTCAATAAAGTTACTCACCAATGTTACCCAACTAGTGCACTTGTCTGAGGTCACATTATTGATGCATTTAATCCAGTTGCCTTTTGGTAACCATAACCAAGTCGTAGTATAGACATAACACAGGATATGTGACCATCATTGATTTTAATCTCGGACATGATCAATATAATAGAGATACCAAGTTTATATTTTCATAGAATGTTCTTTACAGTATGTAGGATGATTTTATGTTTAATACAGTAATCACAAAAACTTGGTTTTTGCTGATATTGTAGCACTAATGTTGTGTCACTGTGGTAGGCTGTTGATGGATCAAGGGAGTTGATTTCTGTCTCAGCGCCTGTACAGAATGCCTCCATGGCCGCCCCCGCCATCTCCAAGCCCAAAATTGTGAAAGGACACATTCCAGCTGGACACGCTCCCAAACCTGTGATCATGCCTGACTACATTGCGTACGTACCTGTTTCACGATCACGGATTTTGGAAAAATAAACAGTAGTTATTTTTGTTGATGATCTCATTGTTGTTTTTTGTTTAGTAAATATCCAACCATCCGCACCGATGACCAGCGAGACCAGTATAAAGCCGTCTTTAATGACCAGTATTCTGAGTATAAAGAGCTTCATGTGGAGGTTCAAGCGATACTAAAGAAGTTTGATGAAATGGATGTGATGATGCGTAGTTTACCTCAGAACCCCACAAGTCAGATGGTATGTTACTGTTTATACTATACATACAATCTTTATTTCTAATACCCTGTATGTCATTCAAATGTTTCTTGCAGTTGGTAAAACACACTGGTCATTATATATTTAGGATTTAGAAAAACATTTATTAAACAGTATTAAACTATTTGGGGTGATTTTTCGGACAGGGCTAGTCCCAGAATAAAATGCATGTTTGAGCTGCCTTAATTTAAAAACATCTTGCACTGACATATCTTAAAGGAGTTATATTCTAGTTTTTTTAAGATGTAAAATAAGGCTTTGATGTCCCCAGAGTACGTGTGTTAAGTTTTAGCTCAAATAACAATATAGATAATTTATTATAGCGTGCTAAAATTGCCACTTTGTAGGTGTGAGCATAATGTGCCGTTTTTGGGTGTTTCCTTTGAAATGCAAATGAGCTCATGACATGCAAACACTGATCGCCATAATGGTGATTTGTTGAAATTAAAACTCAATTGTGCTGGCGATTATTTTCTCTCTTTCTCTCTGCACTAAATGCAGATTAAGGGTCGTTATTTTTGTAATAATGCTGCGTTTCAGGCAACCTGTAACACGTGTTTTTCCAACCTTCTACCCGTGAAAGTGCACTGGAACGGCAGTCAAACCTGTGACTTTCCACCCGTGAACTCATACTAGATCGATGTACTCCCAGTTCCGAGTCGTAAGACGTGGTTTTGAAGTCATGGTTTACGGGGTCAAAAACCTGCTTTTTTGGTGCGTTCACACCAGCTGCGGTAGAGGTGTCAAACGCGAGTGATTTCAATGTAAAGTCAATATAAAGACGCGTTGACGCGCATCTGGATATCTTGTGGCGCGAATGAGCGTTGCCGCGGGAAATGCGCGAGTTGAACAATCTGAACTTTGGCAGACAAACTCGCCGCATTAACCAATTCAGGAGCTTGCTCTAGTAGTGACGTGAATACAGGAAGTGAGCAGAGTCGCAGAAGCCCCTCCCATGACGAGAATTTCCGCGTGAATGTCTCGAATGACTAGAAGAAGCAAGTAAACTTAAAATGTTCAAGCTTCCAACTACACGCGAATATCACGTTTTTGCCGTCTCTACCGCGTCTGGTATGAACCCACAGTAAGACTCACTACCAACGTCTTAAAACAGGCAAAATCTGGATTACCTATTTTTTCACATGCTTTTTTTAAATAGAAAAAGTCTGATTTTAATACTATGACTCCTTTAACATATATGAGTGCCTTTGTTTTGCCTCAAACACAATCACTAATGTTTTTTTGTTTTTTTTGTATGATATGTTTGTCAAAACTGCTTGAATATCCTAAAATAACTATTTGTAGTATTTTTTTTTCTCAAAGTGAAAAGTGAAGCTTCTATTGGATTGTTGTAGTCATGTAAGAAAACAAAAAATCTCTCAATGTCTCCCATAGGAGCGTGATCGTGTTAACAAAATTCTTCAGGAGTACCAAAGGAAAAAGCTGGTAATTGCGTTATATATGCTTAATCTGCCCCAATATTCATAAATATTTGCAGTTGTTTTTAGTGGAGCATATGATGACCTGAGAGATGATATCCCAGCAGCCAGTGAAGTGCTGTTATAGCATTCATACCACACAGAACCTGTATCCTGCAGAACAACACCGATGACATCACAGATTTACACTCGGTCGGAACGTCTTTTATTTACAAATCCACCGTATTTTTATTTATTTATTTAATTATTTGATTATACTTTACAGTGTGGCACTGTAAGCTCTGTTTAACCTATTTTACGAATTCAGCAGTGTTTACCCCAAATCGGAAAATGTGAAAAAATGGCCTTCCAACAGGGCTTGTGTGGGCCTGTAGGTTTTGTGTAGATCCTGTTTGACAGATTTACAACACTGAATGCTTTAGGAATTCTGATGAGTGGAGGAAGAGAGGAGATTGTTTAGGAAGGAGGGGGTGGAGTTTGTTTTCCTTACAGAATCTATTGTGTCTTTTAAGGGGAGGAAATAGCTGTCCACCAGATCCTCAGCTGATTCTCTGTAAAAACACTTATGGAGTGACAGACACATTTAAATATAGAAATACATTTCTAAATTATTCTTCTCTGTGTGTACAGAGTACAGGCATCCCACGACTATTAACAAGTGACATGAGTATTAACAGTTTAGCTTGTTTGGTGTAATATTTAAGCCTCAGACTGTACTATTTATCTTTTTATGTTAAACTTTTCCTATTTAAGGATCCTTCATTTCTGGAGAAGAAAGAGAGATGTGAATACCTGAAAAACAAACTTTCCCACATCAAGCAGAGAATTCACGAATATGACAAAGTGATGGGCTGGAATGATGGCTACGGCTGAAACGGACAGCGCTGGATTTTTACTGGAAAAAAATGTTAATTTTATGCCGGGACACTGAACGTGATCATCCCTAAACCTTCAGAGCCACAGTCGTGTGGATGGTATTGCATATATTAGAAACACTATTGACATGAGGTGCATATGCTACTATTAAACTCTCTCTGATCTTCATTACTGAATAAAAACAACATCTTCATGTTTAATTTCGTAATGAATTGCCTGATGTTTAAAGAAATGCTGTGTGATTCTGAGCTCAACATGTGTATATATGCAAATGCTTCAGTTTCTGTTTACTACAAATATTTTTTATTGACTCATTTGATATATTTTATGCAAATGCACTGTGTTTATCTACAAATGTATTGATTTTTTAATGAAATTATAGCTGTATTATAATATCTGAACAACCACTTAACTAATTTTAAATGCAACCTATAGCTTGTGCTGTGCATGCATTTTGAATATGTGATTTAAACACTGAGATTTTATGCAAATGCTGTTAAGAGTGAAAAGTCCGAACATTTCATGCACATTTGTTTATATTGACTTAATTTTTTAATAAAAAGGTACTTTATTATGAAAACATGCTTTGTTTGTTTATATTTCAGACTTGATGTCAATGCTTTAAGTTCAATAAAGTAAAAATACATTACAATTAGTAGTGCAATTCTAAATAATATGATGATTTGCAATTTTCTAAATATTTAAGAACTCGTGTAGTGATAGATAAAAACATTTATAGGTATTTTTCTGTAAAAGTACAATTTATAATGTTTAAAGACTAGAAAAATCTGTCAAGTTGCTTCACTTTACATGAGAAATATAAGTTGAGTTATAAGAGAAAAAGTTATGAGGGCCTAAGTGAGCTGCTTATAAAAATGTCAATTTAAATACGGCTCTCTATCTTTTTCTGCGTTTGAGTTTACATAGGATCCATGGAATGCGCTACTGCGCAGATCTTTCAGTGTATGACATCATGATTCCGCGAGAGCACGGCTGTTGATTCGCTCTCGCGATAATTTAATTTCATACGCCTGTCGGTCTGCGGGGGCGCCGTTTCTTAATCTGAAGGCTGCAGCCTCCGTAGGTCGCATGTGCAGGCTGCATACGTCATTCAGTTTGGTGTATTTCAGTTAACTAAGCATTACATTCGCAAGTCAAAAGCATATTACAACGATTTACGATTAACTAAGAATAATAGTCAACTTTATAATAGTTAATATTCTAAAATAAGGCCGTCTTGATGACGTACGCAGTCTACAAATGCGACCAGCCATCGCATTGAGAAACAGGCGAAGTGCGCGTATGTGTGCGCGCGCTCGTGTGTGAGTGGGAGGTGGTTAGTTAGTTAAACGGCAGGTTGTTTGTCTCACCTGATTGAGGAGTGAAACACCCGGAACATTACAGCGCGCGAACGCCCTCACAAACAGGTAAGACTGAAACTCTAGTATAACTTTTATTTGTGTTTCATGTTGCATTACTTTAATTCTGTTAAAGACTTACTGATCTAAAGAACTAACTAATCGAGTAATTACTGAGATTTAATCCAGCTAATAAACAAACAACCAATCACTGTCTTTACTGTCAAGTGTTTCGTTTTATTTAAATCGGGAATTATTTGTTTCTCGTTTATTGTGTATTTCTCTTAAATATTAAAACGTATTACATTTTATACTGTGATTTGCGCACTAATAATAGTTATTTTAAAGACTTCTCTGTGTAATGAATAAAATAATGCGTCATTTAATTCGTTTAAAATATTTTTAACGTAAAGCACGTGATACTATTTATTTTTATTCTCATATGTATTTACTCAGTCTTTTGTCTTTCATGAAGAATGTCTTCGGGACCGAAAGGGAGTCCACCGCCCTATGATTTTGAGCAGGGTGATAATGGATAGTAAGTATCGAGTTTCTCTTTGCCTTGTGTTAAATAAGCAGAAGACAAACAAAAATCTCACCAACGATGTTCACACTGACTGAAACATCTAAACAACTTCTTTAAAGAGTATCAGACATCTCTTAACAGATTAATAAAAGAAAAGAAACTGAAACATGTAACCTTGTTTACTGATCATTTGGCCAACACCTCAGTTATCAGTTGATTGTATATCATTGTGAATGTGTTCTTTAACTCTCTGCATCTTTCTGTCTCCAGTAATGTTGTACCCGAGCCTGCGTACTCGTACTACCCCGACGATGAGTTCCAGCACTTCTATCGCTGGACGTCTCCACCGGGCATCATCAAAATCATGTGTGTCCTGTCTGTGATCTGCTGCGTGGGCATCTTCGTATGCGTAGCATCGACTCTGGCCTGGGATACGGATGCTGGAGTGGCTGGATTTGGAACTTATGGAAACAGCTATGGAGGAGGAGGTTATGGAGCTGGGTATGGAGGTGGTTCTTATGGAGGTGGCTTTGGAGGAACTGGCTACGGAATGGGAAGTTACGGGGGAGGCTTCGGTTACGGTATCCTCGGCTCTCAGAACGACCCCAGGCAGGGAAAGGGTTTTATGATCGCCATGGCAATCATGACCTTCATCGCTCTTCTCATCATCTTCATCATGATCATCTCGCACCATAGGTCAACCATGGGCAGGAAGTTCTACTTGATTGTTATAATTGTTAGTGCCATTATGGGTTTCCTCATGTTTATTGCCACGATAGTCTATCTGGTCACGGTTTACCCGATGGCCCAGACGACCGGCTCGGTACAGTTTAACCAGGTCTACGCCATGTGTGCTGCTTACCAGCAGCCTCAGATGTCCGGTATGTTTGTCAACCAGTATCTGTATCATTACTGCGTCGTGGATCCTCAGGAGGTGAGCAAGATTTTTCTTCACATTCTTTTTTGTTTACGATATGAATAATATGATTTTGTGTTCTGAACTGACCGTCCTCTCTCTCTGTTTCTCAGGCCATCGCTTTAGTTTTGGGGTTTATAGTGACCGCAGCTCTTATCATCATCATGGTCTTTGCCATCAAAACCCGTATGCGGATCAATTCTCATGGCAAAGACAACATACTGTGGCGTCGTGTGAAGGAGATTGAAGATCCCAACTCTCCTCCGGATGTGGAAGATTGGGTGAGCTGAATATGTTGGTTTATTTTTCATAGCTAAGACAACTTCAGTTTTGGCTTGAAATCCATTAAGAGAAACAGTAATGTTTACTTCTAACAAGGGTTGAAAAATTCCAGGGATTTTCAAGGCTGGAAACATTCCATGGGAATTAATTGGAATATATTGGAATTAATGGGAATATTTAGGAATTAATGGGAATATATTGGGATTAATGGGAATATATTGGAATTAATGGGAATATATTGGAATTAATGGAAATGAATGAGATTTAATGGGAAATTATGGGAATAAACGGGGAATTTAAAAAAATGCAGAGTTGCTTATAACAGGGAACTTAAATGTACTAAAAAAAAAAAAAGATTTTGCCGCATAATTGTATAAGATATAGTTTATATACATTTCCCTAAATTTCCAATTAATTCCCGTAAATTCCCATAAATTCATGTTTAGTTTCCAATTTGAAATATTTCCAAAATTCCCCAGATAAGTTCCCATGGAAAGTTTCCGGAAATGTACTAAAATCTCAACCTTGGATCAGTCTAAACATATTTGTGTTTAGCCGAAACAATTGAAATGGAAAGAGAACGACAGAAGAGATCTTTTGCTCTTTATTTTCAGTGGTGTAACGATTACTCAACATTAGGGGGTGGTTTCCTAGACAGGAATTTGTTTAAACCAGGACTAGGCCTTAGTTAAATTAGGAAATATAACTAGTTTTAACAAACATGACTTACTAAAAACATTACCTGTGTGCATTTTGAGGCAAAACAAAGGACACTGATGTATTTTAAGATATGTCAGTGCAAGTTGGACAGCTCTTACATCATTTTATTTTAGTCTAGGACTAGTTTAATCCCTGTCTGAGAAACCACCTATAGATCCTATAGGAGAGTTTCCCAGACAGGGCTTAAGTCTAGTATCAAACTAAAATGCATGTTTTAACATATCCTAAAATATTTATGTGCCATTATTTTTTTTCTCAAGATGAATGCCAGTAATATTTACTGTAAGGTATGTTTGTAAAAACTACATAAAGGTCTAGTCCTGAATTAATCTAAACCCTGTCCTGTGGGGTGGTTTCCCGGACGGGTCTTATCTTAGTCCAAGAATAAAATGCATGTTTGGGCTGTCTGAACTGAGATCAACATGCACACCAATAAGTTTTGTTCTTGCAAGGTATGTTTGAAAAAAATAACTTGAATGTTCGTATATAACAAAGGTCTAGTTCTTGATTAATCTAAACCACCGCTGTAATAGATCCTTTAATTTGT